>NW_028163239.1:128506-258506 GCF_964263955.1 Coregonus lavaretus | reverse complement strand
AGTCAAAGAAATACAGAGAAATTAAATTCTATATCCCACATGGCTTCTCTTTGGAGTCATTTGTTGTCATAATCAGCTCCTCTACATGATGGATTAGCTTTTCCGATCCCGACGCAACGCAATTCATTAATAGAATGATTTTGTTCTATAAAGTGTCTCACAACTGGCGAGGTGATATCTCGACGTCTAATAGTGGATCTGTGTTCTCCAAGACGTACTTTCAAGGCGCGGGATGTTTTGCCAATATAAATCTTATTACAAAATCACTGCAACATGTATAACTTGCTCTCCTAAAAATGAGTTATTTAAATGTTAGTGTTCTTGTAATAAGATTTATATTGGCAAAACATCCCGCGCCTTAAAGGACGTCTTGGAGAACATAAATCCACTATTAGACGTCAAGATATCGCCCTTGGGAGACACTTTATAGAACAAAATCATTATATTAATGAATTGCGTTGCATCGGGATCAAAAAAGTACATCCACCACATATAGGTGGTGACTATGACAACAAATTAATCCAAAGAGAAGCCATGTGGATATATAAATTACATTCTGTATCTCCATACAGTTTAAAAGAAGAATTAGATTTCACCTCCCTATAAGCCACATTTAGACTTATGCAAAATATAATGTGGCAGTGTTCTTGTATTTCATTCATGACTTGGCCCCACATATGAACGGCTTTGCCTGATGTCCTATCTCATTAATTGGTATGATGTATATAGGTGAGCGGACACCAGGGTCGATTGATGTGTGAGTTGCTCTTCCTGCCCGCTCCCATACCATATCATTCTGTATATCTTTATGACTAATTTCTATACAGGCAGACTAGAAAAGCCACATCCCTGATTAGAAGCATCTGCTGCTCATCTGTGTTTATTTTCAAATGTTTTGAATTAAAATAAATGTGTACCAACACACTGAAGGCTGTAAATCTGAAACGTCTGTGTACCCTATCCCTGATGGTGTTAAAAACAACTAAGAATGAAGTAAGTTTTATGCGACAACTAGAGGGCGATCCCATTACACCCCTTTGGTTGTCTGAAATCGCGGGTTTTACGCACCAGCAAAGCTTTCTGGGAGAGCGCGATGGTTCTCTTTTGTTCAGTAAAATTATCCACATTATTAAAGCTACAGTCCGGGATTGGTACATCCATTTTTTGACCTTTAAATTAATGACACAGTATAACCAACGATTTTTTAAGAATATAACTTATAAATACGTCATGAGCTTAGCACAATTGTCTTACCCCATTAGAAGCCAAAATTAACGCTTATTTTGCTCCATTGTTTAAGTAAGCAATGTATATATTCAAAACATGGTTAAAACTATAATGCAGATGTCATGGACTGTCAGTCCTGGCATCTAGAGGACTGTCTAGAATGTGAGAGGGGTTCCATTTCCCTAGCCACAACCCTCAGCTGTATACCACAATAAGTGGAGGGACGGACAATTTGTCCGTTATTCTCAAAGATCAATTAAAGTTAGACTCTACATTTGGTGAAACAGCGCCAGCGCCTTTGATATTGTTTTAGTGATGAAATGGAGGAGAGGAGCGTCCGGCAGTGGGATTTTTATGTTGTTGCAATGCTGTCCGATGGAGAAAAAAAACAGTGTTCTTTGTTTGAAGTAATTTCGTTGTTGTATTATCCCAAACGGACGTGCTAGTTTAACAAAATACGGATTGTAGCTTTAATTATTGCCCAGTAAAGGTTTTGCTAAGCAACCATTTAAATGAAATGAGGATAAGTAGCCTACCTTAAGTCAACGAAGCTTGCCGATGGATGTCAACAAGACAAACAAATCACAATTAGATGTTCAAAGTAGAAGCCAAGGATTCAACATTCATCAGAAGGTATGAGATGTGTCTCTACCAAGATGTAGACCGGGGTTTGACACCCTGTTTTATAGATCAACCACAGAGTTTCTAAACCCAGAGGCACAACATCGCGAGATTTCCAGGAACGCTTGTGAAATAGACTAAACAGAACAGGCCGGGGTTTGGGGCTTGAGAAGTCAATGAGAGAAGAGAAAAATTCTTCCTTAGTTGTTCATTTTCTCGAAATCAAAAGGCACAACCTTGATTTGAGACAATTTCTTAAGTATTTTAACATGTTATTACGCCAACCTCGTGAAAGTGATAAACTGACACGTTTTCATTTTTGGCAAAAACAAGATTATATTGAAGGACTGCCTTTGATTTGACGGCCTGCACATGCGCAGTTCTGCGAGAGACGACCTTAGACCTGATGACTTGAATCTACACATGAGCTTTGCTAGCTAACGTCGCCATGACATCACCTACAAGTGTAGTCGGGTATTTCTATTGGAGAAGCAGTTTTAACTTATCTTCATACTGTACTGTCTTTGACCAAATCTCTCTTTCTTGTAATACATGTGACCACCCCGCCCCTACACTCTTCTTTTAAATCACATGACTAAAGGTAAGCCTCTGGCTGCAGTGTAAATTCAAAGGCTGCATTCCAAACATGTAAAAGACACCCTCTCCCCTCAAATTAAGTGGACACTTCTAATGATGTATCATGATGTATGATGAGTAGACACTTGCAGGCCAAGGGGCGAGGGAAGAATTAATTAATTTTAAATGGACTGCCCTTGCCCGGAAATGTTTCACTAGTTCAACCCACGGTTTTGTTTTCAGTCATCATGGAACCACCGGTAGCTGATTTATGTTCAAGCTAACGTTTCCAAAAGCTAACCAAACAAAAACAAAATTACATTTAAGATGTTTGTGCCGTTATGTGCATTAGTAGCACAATTTCTAACTTATATACGTTTGTTTTAACTTACACTTGTATGTTGACTTCTCCATATTGATGATGGTTTTAAGACTTTCCTTAGCGGATTTACAATCATCGCAAATTGAATTATGGGGTGTTTCAGGCCCCGGAGTGAACAGAATTGTACACTCGCAAACTCGATCACAAACGAGGGCTGAGGGGCTTACGTTGCCAACTTCCCTTACTTGGATAATTGTTTGGACCGACAGCAAAGATGGCCATGGGGATTCCCCCAAGGGCATAAGGCGAGGGTAAGTGGAGGAGGGTCTGTCTTTTATGTGTTTGCCCTAGGCCCTAAACCCTCAGCCCTTGAAAGACGTTTTACATCTTCACATCTGAGTGTACCTTAAATGTCCTTTGCCCAAGCGAGGGAGAGCGATGATTGGAGAGGCAACATCCTTGCTGGAAATTTTGATTTGAGCTTAAAAACAACCAACCTTAAGTGATGAATGTACCCAGCAAGCTAACGTAGCAGGCTAGCACTCCTGTCAGGTAGCTAGCTTGCTACTACAGTTACCCATAACTGGCTAGCTAGTT
This sequence comes from Coregonus lavaretus, assembly GCF_964263955.1. NCBI lineage: Eukaryota > Metazoa > Chordata > Actinopteri > Salmoniformes > Salmonidae > Coregonus > Coregonus lavaretus. The sequence continues at coordinate 255,163 of NW_028163239.1, read as the reverse complement.
TTATAGTTTGGTAATTTATTCCAATACATTTATGAATTCCAAAAATTATGTTTATGAAGCTAGCTAAGTTTTATAGGGTCCTCACTACGAGACTAAGCCAATTTGCCATCGCTAAAATCAATGTCATCTATATCTTTTTTTTAGCAAGCTAACTTCATAATTTTGTCTGACATGTTGATTACATTTGACACTTTGCGGCCACCAGAGTATGATACGTGACTACAGTTTGCATTGAATTGTGGGTCATATCAACCCCACAAGTGATCTTTGTTCTTCACTCACTCCCTCAAGCTAAATCGAGGGCAGAGAGGGCAACATTAGTGAATTGGACCTCCACATAAGATGGCATTCAAACTGCATCCGGTTTGGAAGGGGATTCCCCCAAGGGAAAGTGGCTAGTGCGAGTGCTGAGGGGGTAAAAATGTTTGGACTGCAGCCTCTGTGGCTGTTATACTGTAACATTGGAGACAGAGTTCATCGTCTAGTGGATACAGACTGCTACAGTAGCCTACTGGTGGTCATGGAGTACAGTACAATTCCAGTACAATGCCCATGCACTGGTGGGTGAAAGTGAATATAAACTGTATTACATTGTCCTTACTGCATAGTATGTTTTGATTGACATTCGTGTAGGTACAGAATAACAATATAATAATTGGCGAACCGTGAATAATGGACCAGTTGGGGAAAAAGATTCCAATAGGCCTAGGCCTACGTCATATCAAATTCAAAAATCAAGAAAAATTACAGAAACAGAGCATCACTTAAAGGGGAATGGAGGTTAGGTGCAGACAACGAAGATGGCAATAACAAATATAATTCCAACATGAACTGTATAGCGCTAGGCTGTACGAATTGGCTCCAAAAACATCCCTTGGTAAGCTACCATCGACTACCCAAGGACCCACAACTGATGAAGAAGTTGCTCCATGTCCTGAAGAGAATGGACGTACCAGCTCGAGCTACTGCTACCTAACGGTGTTCCGTACATCAGTGTTTCATTCACTTTACCTTATTTTAGCACCAAAAATATTAAATACTACCAAGTCAACTGTAATGTTAATACCATTGTAAAGCACAATTTCTCCCCATTCCAGCAAAATCAACGACGAGACCTCCACGCTGCCTGTCTCTGCATGATTGAAGTAGATAATGGATTGAAGTAGGTAATGGAGCTTAGACCGGGTCTTTTTAAAAATGGCGGAGGGGGAAGCAAAGGCTACTGAGCGATAGTGAAAGGGGAAGATTGTCATGAGAATTTCTATCTCTAATTCAACCTAAGCTTGAATCATTACCAGGGGTTGTAAGGCTCTGGTTTTAATCATAAATGATTCAAGGTCCACAACCAGCAAGAATTATCTGTATTTTTATTCATGGAGAGCTCTGGCGCCAAAAAACATACATACAACTTTTATATCCCTTGACACACAAAGGCACTTTGCTCCGCCCACCTTTTCACAGCTTCTCAGTCCCCTTCACCCTGGAATGCTTTCTCAGCAGTTTACCCTCCTCCCCCTCTGTTAGTGGGTTGACACTACATTATAACTCTTAACACCGTTCACACATTTATACTGTATTTGGGGTGAAATCCTTTAGTCATTATTCTTAAAATACAAATACAAATGAATCTAACAAAGATATGGTGTGTGGGGAAACTGCTTTTTTCACCCGATTTGTCCAACTTATCATCTAAAATGTCAATAAAACATTATAAAGAGTTAGCTAATGTCTCAATACATACTGTACCTATTTGAAAGTTTTGAATTTGAAGAGGGGTTTCAGTGCGTTTAAGTGCGTCGCTAACGTTAGCAAAGCATGAGAATGATCCAAACCAGTCAGGTTTCAAGACTGGTCATTCAACTGAGACTGCTCTTCTCTGTGTCACGGAGGCTCTCTGCACTGCTAAAGCTAACTCTCTCTCCTCTGCTCTTGTCCTTCTAGACCTGTCTGCTGCCTTTGATACTGTGAACCATCAGATCCTCCTCTCCACCCTCTCCGAGCTGGGCATCTCCGGCGCGGCTCACTTTTGGATTGCGTCCTACCTGACCGGTCGCTCCTACCAAGTGGCGTGGCGAGAAGCTGTCTCCGCACCACGTGCTCTCACCACTGGTGTCCCCCAGGGCTCAGTTCTAGGCCCTCTCCTATTCTCGCTATACACCAAGTCACTTGGCTCTGTCAGATCCTCACATGGCCTCTCCTATCATTGCTACGCTGACGACACACAACTAATCTTCTCCTTTCCCCCTTCTGATAACCAGGTGGCGAATCGCATCTCTGCATGTCTGGCAGACATATCAGTATGGATGATGGATCACCACCTCAAGCTGAACCTTGGCAAGACGGAGCTGCTCTTCCTCCCGGGGAAGGACTGCCTGTTCCATGATCTCGCCATCACGGTTGACAACTCCGTTGTGTCCTCCTCCCAGAGTGCGAAGAGCCTTGGCGTGACCCTGGACAACACCCTGTCGTTCTCCGCTAACATCAAGGCGGTGACCCGATCCTGTAGGTTCATGCTCTACAACATTCGGAGAGTACGACCCTGCCTTACACAGGAAGCGGCACAGGTCCTAATCCAGGCACTTGTCATCTCCCGTCTGGATTACTGCAACTCGCTGTTGGCTGGGCTCCCTGCCTGTGCCATGAAACCCCTACAACTCATCCAGAATGCCGCAGCCCGTCTGGTGTTCAACCTTCCCAAGTTCTCTCACGTCACCCCCCTCCTCCGCACACTCCACTGGCTTCCAGTTGAAGCTCGCATCTGTTACAAGACCATGGTGCTTGCCTATGGAGCTGTGAGGGGAACGGCACCTCCGTACCTTCAGGATCAGTCCCTACACCCAAATGAGGGCATTGCGTTCATCCACCTCTGGCCTGCTGGCTCCCCTTCCTCTGCGGAAGCATAGTTCCCACTCAGCCCAGTCAAAACTGTTCGCTGCTCTGGCACCCCAATGGTGGAACAAGCTCCCTCACGACGCCAGGACAGCGGAGTCACTCACCACCTTCCGGAGACATTTGAAACCCCACCTCTTTAAGGAATACCTGGGATAGGATAAAGTAATCCTTCTACCCCTCCCTTACCCCAAACCCCCCCCCCCCAAAATAAATAAAAATAATATTAAAAAATAACAAAAATAAAAACACATTGTAAAGTGGTTATCCCACTGGCTATAAGGTGAATGCACCAATTTGTAAGTCGCTCTGGATAAGAGCGTCTGCTAAATGACGTAAATGTAAAATGTAAATGTAAATGATTAGGGTTAATATTATAATTTCCAATAGCACAAGATAAATAATTGTATATACTACTTAACATTAGTAAATTACTGTATAAAGCAACACTATTAATATAAAATAGAAATATTCCATGACATATGCAATAACATTATGTTGGATTACATGGAAATTATATCCACATTTGTGAGTCCATTTCCTTGGAACTATCTTAAGAAATGATTTTGCATGAAGAAATCCTAAAAACAAATCATTTTATTTTGACAGAAAATGTCTGGAAAGGGAAAGGCCCAACAAGAGCGCAAGAAACGGCGCCGGTACACCCCCGAACAGCTACAGGTTGCTGTCGAGGAGGTGAAGGCAGGGAGGAGCCTGAGGGAGGTGGCTCCTGAGTTCGGGATACCTCACAAAACTCTCCAGGACTACAAGAAAAATAAATATGCCAATGCCCCTCACCCCAACCTTGCAATCACTCCAGATGAGGAGGCCCAGCTGGTATCCTATATCCTGTGGATGGCCGACCATGCCTTCCCTCTCAGCAGGACTATCATCAAGCTCCTTGCTCTTGAGATCCTCAAGTAGAGTGGGGTCTAAGGAACAACTGGTGGTCGAGATTCAGGGCTCGCCACCCTGAACTGTCCAGCAGGATCCCAGACACCTTGGAGCGGGCCAGGGTTCATGGGGCAACTCCTGAGGCAATCAAGGGCTTCGTCAACATCTATGAGCCTATCTTCAAGAAGTACGGGTTTGAAAAAAAGCCACACCTCATCTTTAACTGTGATGATACAGGGTTCGGGGACAAGCCCAAGTCCAGGGAGCGGGTACTGGTGCAGAAGGGCCGAAAGCATGTTTATCAGCAGCAGAACACCACCATGGAGCACATCACCGTGCATGCTTGCGTGAGTGCAGCGGGTGAGAGTATCCGCCCGTTTATCATCTTCCCCCACTGCCTCCCCAGTACTGCCTACTCCCTGGAGTGACCCAAGGACGCCCTTTATGGAGTCGCCCCCAAGGGCTATATGGATGGGGAGCTCTTCATGAATTGGCTGGCCTTCTTTGTGAAGCATGCCCCTGCTGACAGGCCCCTTCTCCTCATAATGGATCAGCACGAGACGCATACATCCAGGGACATGGTCAGGTTCTTCCGTGAGAACATGGTGGAGGTGGTGTTGCTGCCATGTGATGCAGCCGCTGGACATCAGTGTCTTCGGGCCCCTGAAGTCGGTCTTCACGCCTGGGCCTGGTGTGGGGGGACGTTGTCGACGGCAAAAAACACTTCTCTGCCACGCTGCACCAGGCCTACCCCAAGGCTGTGAGCAGTGAAGGGTGGGTTCAGGAAGGCCGGGATTTTCCCCCTGAACCAGACGGCCAATGACCACACCCAGGTGGTAAGGATCACAGCAGCGGCCATGCGACCCCTATCGTTGCTCCCACAGCAGCGACCACCGCAACCCCTATCGTTGATCACACAGCAGCGACCACCGCATCCTCCATCGCTGCCCCCACAGCAGCGACCACCTTAGCCCCCAATCGTCAACCACGGCGGCTCCTAAAGCAGCCCCCATTGCAGTGAACACCGCGACCCCCACTGCTGCCCCCATAGCAGAGACCACCACAATTCCAGTAGCAGCAACCCCGTCCCCTATGTGCTGTCCCACCTGCAAGCAGGTCATCCCAGGCATGGGACCAGAAAAATAAGGACAAGGAGGAGGCGAAGCAGAGGAGGCAGGAAGAACTGCGCAGGAAGAGGGAGGATCTGCAGAGGAAGAAGGAGGAGTTGCAAAGGAAGAGAGAGGATAACAGGAAACACAAGGCTGAGGTGCATGTAGCAGACCTCGCCGGGGGCACTGTACCATCTACCGCAACGTCAAGCCACTGATTGATGAGGACGACATTGACGAGTGTGTGCAGTGTGAGTTCTGCCAGCTCTGGTTCCATCTCTGGAGGCGGTGCCAGAGGGTGTCTGGTTCTGTCCCAAGTGCAGCCTCGCCACACACACAAACACACACACACACACACACACACACACACACAACATTTAGTAAATATTTTTGTTAATACTTTTTTTGTACAAGCAATATGTTATTCACCTTGATGATTTTATTCCAATCAGTTGTTTTATTCCTATCAGTTATTCCAATATATTTATTCCAATCAGTTTTTTTTATTCCAATCAGTTTTTTTTTCGAATACTGTTTTTATTCCAATCAGTTTATTTGGGAGGCATTGCATCAGCGTTCTCATCGAGCATCCTGTCAGTACCTGTTTACAGGGAAACCAATGGTCCAAAAACATTCCATAGGTCATAACTATTGCAGTTTGGTGACATGCTGTAAAAAGGTCACCGAACTGGCCGTGCACTTTGATCTTTTAGGGAGTCCCCGTTCATTTTCTTCACCTGAGCAGAAAGAGAGGCATGAAGGAATGTTACATCTCAATTTGGGTTAGAGCATGTCATTTGCAAACATGACATTTCACACACGAAAGCTCTTTGTCAGCAAGTTTGCTTGTGTAAATGCAGATATGTGGTACTTCTAGCCATGGCCCAGGCAGCATCTCTATTGCGTATGAACTCAGATAATTCATGTGTGAACCAAGGGTTCGATCTATTTTGAACTCTCAGTTTTTTAAACAGGGCATGCTTATCTGCAATGTTGTTAAAAACACTAATAAAGTGATTTAGAGCCAATTCAGAATCCGGTATAGCTAAGACAATGTTAAGATCACAATGCTTGTTCAACAAAATGTATTTGAGTCCTAACATCTCTAATACAAACAATAAGACAGTAATCACTAATATCCAGTGAGAAAACAGAGAGAGGGCTTCTTAAAGAAAAACTAACAGGTCTGTGAGAGCCGGAATTCTTAGTGGTTGGTAGGTGATCAAATACTTATGTCATGCAATAAAATGTAAATTAATTACTTAAAAATCATACAATGTGATTTTCTGGATTTTTGTTTTAGATTCCGTCTCTCACAGTTGAAGTGTACATATGATAAAAATTACAGACCTATACATGCTTTGTAAGTAGGAAAACCTGCAAAATCAGCAGTGTATCAAATACTTGTTATCCCCACTGTATACCCTTTGTTGGCAATGACACAGGTCAAACGTTTTCTGTAAGTCTTCACAAGGTTTTCACACACTGTTGCTGGTATTTTGGCTCATTCCTCCATGCAGATCTCCTCTAGAGTAATGATGTTTTGGGGCTGTCGCTGGGCAACACGGACTTTCAACTCCCTCCAAAGATTTTCTATGGGGTTGAGATCTGGAGACTGGCTAGGCCACTCCAGGACCTTGAAATGCTTCTTACGAAGCCACTCCTTCGTTGCCCGGGCGGTGTGTTTGGGGTCATTGTCATGCTGAAAGACCCAGCCACATTTCATCTTCAATGCCCTTGCTGATGGAAGGAGGTTTTCACTAAAAATCTCACGATACATGGCCCCATTCATTCTTTCCTTTACATGGATCAGTCGTCCTGGTCCCGTTGCAGAGAAACAGCCCCAAAGCATGATGTTTCCACCCCCATGCTTCACAGTAGGTATGGTGTTCTTTGGATGCAACTCAGCATTCTTTGTCCTCCAAACACGACGAGTTGAGTTTTTACCAAAAAGTTTTCTTTTGGTTTCATCTGACCATATGACATTCTCCCAATCTTCTTCTGGATCATCCAAATGCACTCTAGCAAACTTCAGACGGGCCTGGACATGTACTGGCTTAAGCAGGGGGACACGTCTGGCACTGCAGGATTTGAGTCCCTGGCGGCATAGTGTGTTACTGATGGTAGGCTTTGTTACTTTGGTCCAAGCTCTCTGCAGGTCATTCACTAGGTCCCCCCGTGTGGTTCTGGGATTTTTGCTCACCATTCTTGTGATCATTTTGACCCCACAGGGTGAGATCTTGCGTGGAGCCCCAGATCGAGGGAGATTATCAGTGGTCTTGTATGTCTTCCATTTCCTAATAATTTCTCCCACAGTTGATTTCTTCAAACCAAGCTGCTTACCTATTGCAGATTCAGTCTTCCCAGCCTGGTGCAGGTCTACAATTTTGTTTCTGGTGTCCTTTGACAGCTCTTTGGTCTTGGCCATAGTGGAGTTTGGAGTGTGACTGTTTGAGGTTGTGGACAGGTGTCTTTTATAATGATAACAAGTTCAAACAGGTGCCATTAATACAGGTAACGAGTGGAGGACAGAGGAGCCTCTTAAAGAAGAAGTTACAGGTCTGTGAGAGCCAGAAATCTTGCTTGTTTGTAGGTGACCAAATACTTATTTTCCACCATAATTTGCAAATAAATTCATTAAAAATCCATTTTTTTCTCAATTTGTCTGTCATAGTTGACGTGTACCTATGATGAAAATTACAGGCCTCTCTCATCTTTTTAAGTGGGAGAACTTGCATAATTTGTGGCTGACTAAATACTTTTTTTCCCCCACTGTATTGCTTATCTATCACTGTTTGCTGGGGATGTTGAGACGTAATAATAGTAGGGGTTACCTGAGACAGCAGTGGCTTCACTTTACAATACAAATTAGTAAAAGTGCTAATGGCAGTACCCTCCTTTCTAGCCATTGCAGGGCTAGTAAAAGAGCATAGGAGTCAATTTCTCAGAGCTGCCTTGTGATTAGATAGTGTCCATGTGCCAAGGTGATTTGGGTGAATTCCATCATCCCTGAAAAGTATTTTCTGTTTCCAAAAGGTATCAACATTGTCAGTAGACTTTCAGCCAGTCATGGAGTGCTAGCAGTCTACTGACCCAGCGGAGGAAGAGGACCAGAGATGAACGGACACTTCTTTAAGTCTTTCAGCTCGGTAACAAGGTCTATCAAAAAAAAATTAAGCTGCTTCGAACTGGCCGAATGAATGCCGTTCGACCCCATATGAACTATGATAGTATCAGCCCCCGGTGACTGACACACAGCCTCTGGAAGCAACTTGGTAATATCCTGAACTTTTGCCCCAGGAAAACACAAAGTCTTTGCCCCAGGTACAGATATATGCCTCACCATCGAATTCCCTATCACAATCGGCGAAATGATCCGGCTTCTGCCGTGTCTCGAAGTAGATTGCAAGGCCAGAGCCACAGAACTCACCTGAGAAGTGGGCCACTGTGACGCCGGCTGTGCCAAAGGGACAGAGCTCTGATCCAGAGAGCACAGCCCAGGGGAGGGGAGGGGGGCCGCGGTGGTCCAGGCTGTGCCCAGGCAGTTGATTGACCAGGACAGGGAGAGGTAGCTGGAGGGGCATGCACAGCCATGGAGGGAACATCTAAGTCCCCGGCAGAAGACAGCGGGGACAGGGGCTCAAAGAGATTTGAGAGTCCGTACATGTACATTAGTACGCGGTAAATTGCTGCGAGCCGCTCCTGCCGCCCAGAGTGGCTTGCTTGTGGGTGTGAAAGGTAGAATTTATGCGAGATGTCAGAGAATTGAGCTAAGCCCGAGGGAGATAAAATGGCAGGGTTATAAGGAAAGGTTGCATACATTTTGGGTATAAAGTGGACAATATACAGTATATGCAGTGAGTCTTCAAGAATATAACTATAGCCTTAGATGCCTTAATTTTTTTCTACAAACAGGAAAGAATGTTTAGCACAGCATGCCAAACACCCCTGGGTGCCAGAGTGTTCCTGTGCTGTGGTGGAGAAGAGGTCCACCTGGATCATCACTAAAGAGTTCGAGGCCCAGCGAGATTGTGCTCACGACCATCATTTAAAAAAACATTTTTACATTTTTGTCATTTAGCAGACACTCTCATACAGAGCGACTTACAGTAGTGAGTGCATACATTTTCGTACTGATCCCGTGGTAATCGAACCTACAACCCTGGCGTTGCAAGCGCCATGCTTTACAAGCTGAGCTACACAGGACGAATCACAGTGTGTGTCTCCATCAGTATACAACCGAGACCTGCCCCTATCTGCCACAGATGGAGCTGACGGAGAGTGAGAGTGAGATGAGTGAATCAATCAATCAATCAATCAATCAATCAATCAATCAATTTTATTTTATATAGCCCTTCATACATTAGCTAATATCTCGAAGTGCTGTACAGACACCCAGCCTAAAACCCCAAACAGCTAGTAATGCAGGTGTAGAAGCACGGTGGCTAGGAAAAACTCCCTAGAAAGGCCAAAACCTAGGAAGAAACCTAGAGAGGAACCAGGCTATGAGGGGTGGCCAGTCCTCTTCTGGCTGTGCCGGGTGGAGATTATAACAGAACCATGCCAAGATGTTCAAAAATGTTCATAAGTGACAAGCATGGTCAAATAACAATCAGGAATAAATCTCAGTTGGCTTTTCATAGCCGATCATTAAGAGTTGAAAACAGCAGGTCTGGGACAGGTAGGGGTTCCATAACCGCAGGCAGAACAGTTAAAACTGGAATAGCAGCAAGGCCAGGCGGACTGGGGACAGCAAGGAGTCACCACGGCCGGTAGTCCCGACGTATGGTCCTAGGGCTCAGGTCTCTCAGTTGGCTTTTCATAGCCGATCATTAAGAGTTGAAAACAGCAGGTCTGGGACAGGTAGGGGTTTCGTAACCGCAGGCAGAACAGTTGAAACTGGAATAGCAGCAAGGCCAGGCGGACTGGGGACAGCAAGGTGTCAGCATGCCCGGTAGTCCTGACGTATGGTCCTAGGGCTCAGGTTCTCAGAGAGAAAGAGAGAACGAGAGAATTAGAGAGAGCATACTTAAATTCACACAGGACACTGGATAAGACAGGAGAAGTACTCCAGGTATAACCAACTAACCCCAGCCCCCCGACACATAAACTACTGCAGCATAAATACTGGAGGCTGAGACAGGAGCGGTCCGGAGACACTGTGGCCCCATCCGAAGACTCCTGGGCCAGACTACACTCAATCATATGACCTACTGAAGAGATAAGTCTTCAGTAAAGACTTAAAGGTTGAGACCGAGTCTGCGTCTCTCACATGGGTAGGCAAACTGTTCCATAAAAATGGAGATCTATAGGAGAAAGCCCTGCCTCCCGCTGTTTGCTTAGAAATTCTAGGGACAATTAGGAGGCCTGCGTCTTGTGACCGTAGCGTACGTATTGGTATGTACGGCAGGACCAACTCGGAAAGATAGGTAGGAGCAAGCCCATGTAACGCTTTATAGGTTAACAGTAAAACCTTGAAATCAGCCCTTGCCTTAACAGGAAGCCAGTGTAGGGAAGCTAGCACTGGAGTAATATGATCAAATTTCTTTTTTTTTATTTGAGACGACTTTACAACCATCAAGATGAATTGTCAGATTTAACAGAAGATCTCTTTGTTTCTTGGGACCTAGAACAAGCATCTCTGTTTTGTCCGAGTTTAAAAGTAGAACGTTTTCAGCCATCCACTTCCTTATGTCTGAAACACAGGCTTCTAGCGAGGGCAATTTTGGGGCTTCACCATGTTTCATTGAAATGTACAGCTGTGTGTCATCCGCATAGCAGTGAAAGTTAACATTATGTTTTCGAATAACATCCCCAAGAGGTAAAATATATAGTGAAAACAATAGTGGTCCTAAAACGGAACCTTGAGGAACACCGAAATGTACAGTTGATTTGTCGGAGGACAGACCATTCACAGAGACAAACTGATATCTTTCCGACAGGTAAGATCTAAACCAGGCCAGAACTTGTCCGTGTAGACCAATTTGGGTTTCCAGTCTCTCCAAAAGAATGTGGTGATCGATGGTGTCAAAGGCAGCACTAAGGTCTAGTAGCACGAGGACAGATGCAGAGCCTCGGTCTGACGCCATTAAAAGGTCATTTACCACCTTCACAAGTGCAGTCTCAGTGCTATGATGGGGTCTAAAACCAGACTGAAGCATTTCGTATACATTGTTTGTCTTCAGAAAGGCAGTGAGTTGCTGCGCAACAGCTTTTTCTAAAATTTTTGAGAGGAATGGAAGATTCGATATAGGCCGATAGTTTTTTATATTTTCCGGGTCAAGGTTTGGCTTTTTCAAGAGAGGCTTTATCACTGCCACTTTTAGTGAGTTTGGTACACATCTGGTGGATAGAGAGCTGTTTATTATGTTCAACATAGGAGGGCCAAGCACAGGAAGCAGCTCCTTCAGCAGTTTAGTAGGAATAGGATCCAGTATGCAGCTTGAAGGTTTAGAGGCCATGATTATTTTCATCTTTGTGTCAAGAGATATAGTATTAAAACACTTAAGTGTCTCTCCTGATCCCAGGCCCTCGCAGAGCTGTGCAGATCCAGGACAGCTAAGCCCTGGATTCAAAGAGGAGTCCGTAATTTGCTTTCTAATGGTCATGATCTTTTCCTCAAAGAAGTTCATTAATTTATTACTGCTGAAGTGAAAGCCATCCTCTCTTGGGGAATGCTGCTTTTTAGTTAGCTCTGCAACAGTATCAAAAAGAAATTTTGGATTGTTCTTATTTTCCTCGATTAAGTTGGAAAAGTAGGATGATCGAGCAGCAGTGAGGGCTCTTCGGTACTGCACGGTACTGTCTTTCCAAGCTAGTCGGAAGACTTCCAGTTTGGTGTGGCGCCATTTCCGTTCCAATTTCCTGGAAGCTTGCTTCAAAGCTCGGGTATTTTCTGTATACCAGGGAGCTAGTTTCTTATGACAAATGTTTTTCGTTTTTAGGGGTGCAACTGCATCTAGGGTATTGCGCAAGGTTAAATTGAGTTCCTCAGTTAAGTGGTTAACTGATTTTTGTCCTCTGACGTCCTTGGGTAGGCAGAAGGAGTCTGGAAGGGCATCAAGGAATTTTTGTGTTGTCTGAGAATTTATAGCACGACTTTTGATGCTCCTTGGTTGGGGTCTGAGCAGATTATTTGTTGCGATTGCAAACGTAATAAAATGGTGGTCCGATAGTCCAGGATTTTGTGGAAAAACATTAAGATCTACAACATTTATTCCATGGGACAAAACTAGGTCCAGAGTATGACTGTGGCAGTGAGTAGGTCCAGAGACATGTTGGACAAAACCCACTGAGTCGATAATGGCTCCGAAAGACTTTTGGAGTGGGTCTGTGGACTTCTCCATGTGAATATTAAAATCACCAAAAATTAGAATATGATCTGCTATGACTACAAGGTCTGATAGGAATTCAGGAAACTCAGAGAGGAACGCTGTATATGGCCCAGGAGGCCTGTAAACAGTAGCTATAAAAAGTGATTGAGTAGGCTGCATAGATTTCATGACTAGAAGCTCAAAAGACGAAAACGCCATTTTTTTTTTTGTAAATTGAAATTTGCTATCGTAAATGTTAGCAACACCTCCGCCTTTGCGGGATGCACGGGGAAAATGGTCACTAGTGTAACCAGGAGGTGAGGCCTCATTTACACAGCAAATTCATCAGGCTTAAGCCATGTTTCAGTCAGGCCAATCACATCAAGATTATGATCAGTGATTAGTTCATTGACTATGACTGCCTTTGAAGTGAGGGATCTAACATTAAGTAACCTTATTTTGAGATGTGAGGTGTCACGATCTCTTTCAATAATGGCAGGAATGGAGGAGGTCTTTATCCTAATAAGATTGCTAAGGCGAACACCGCCATGTTTAGTTTTGCCCAACCTAGGTCGAGGCACAGACACAGTCTCAATGGGTATGGCTGAGCTGACTACACTGACTGTGCTATTGGCAGACTCCACTAAGCTGGCAGGTTGGCTAACAGCCTGCTGCCTGGCCTGCACCCTATTTCACTGTGGGGCTAGAGGAGTTAGAGCCCTATCTATGTTGGTAGATAAGATGAGAGCACCCCTCCAGCTAGGATGGAGTCCGTCACTCCTCAGCAGGTCAGGCTTGGTCCTGTTTGTGGGTGAGTCCTAGAAAGAGGGCCAATTATCAACAAATTCTATCTTTTGGGAGGGGCAGAAAACAGTTTTCAACCAGCGATTGAGTGCTGAGACTCTGCTGTAGAGCTCGTCACTCCCCCTAACTGGGAGGGGGCCAGAGACAATTACTCGATGCCGACACATCTTTCTAGCTGATTTACACGCTGAAGCTATGTTGCACTTGGTGACCTCTGACTGTTTCATCCTAACATCGTTGGTGCCGACGTGGATAACAATATCTCTATACTCTCTACACTCGCCAGTTTTAGCTTTAGCCAGCACCATCTTTAGATTAGCCTTAACGTCGGTAGCCCTGCCCCCTGGTAAACAGTGTATGATCGCTGGGTGATTCGTTTTAAGTCTAATACTGCGGGTAATGGAGTCGCCAATGACTAGGGTTTTCAATTTGTCAGAGCTAATGGTGGGAGCCTTCGGCGTCTCAGACCCCGTAACGGGAGGAGTAGAGACAAGAGAAGACTCAGACTCGACCAGGACTCGCTGTATGAAACTGAGAGCTCAGAATCACAATCATAACAGATTGGAAATACTATGGAAGAGTGTGTGCAAGATCCAAAATACATAGTCTTTGATAGCAAGTTGAAGGAGTTGTTCAGTGTCTGCCATGAGCCAGGATGCCGAGCAGGTGTCATCAGTTCATCCCTGAAAATAAGTGGTTTTGCCGTCACCATGGAGACAGAGTGAGTTGTGGGCCACAGGACGAAGTAGGAGTCCCAGACCGGAGTGGGAAAATTGTTTGCAGGAAATCAGTTGGTCTTCCTTACTGGCTGCTCCCACTCCACATTTGTGGAAACATGTCACCTCCTCAGCTTGGTGTCCATGTCGCTGCGACAGTTCGACAACACACAGCGCCTCTACATTGTGCCAGAGGTGAACCACATGCGGACCCAGCACACGGTGACAATTGGTGACAGTCCACTGATTGTTTCTGGAGACGCACGCTGTGATTTGCCAGGCCACTGTGCCTCCTTTGGCTCTTACACCATCCTGGACTCTGCTTCCCACCTGAATCTCGCCCAGGAGGCTGTGCATGTGACCGAAGTGAAGCACAGCTACTGGTTTGAGACTGAGGGATTAGAGAGATGCCTGCAACACATTGAGATAAGCTATCGCCTAACCTATATTTTGTAGAAAGCCTAAGGGTTGTAAGTGTGTATTTGGTTGATGTATGAAGAGGATGTGGGTACCTTCAGGATAATAATATAATCATTATTACTAACAGGCTCATGGATGCAGTGTTGAAACCCTGGCCACTGACAGGCATCCAAGTGTGAGGGTGCACTAGAGGGACTCACATGCTGATATCTGGCATGAGTATGACCTGTGGCACATTGCCAAAGGTTTGAGGAAACAGCTGGTGGCCATCGGGAAGCCAGAGGTACTGTCATATATTTTATAGTAAAATCACAACTAAATGATTTTGATGATTCAAGTCAGTGACTCAGGTGTCTCATGTAATCCCTGTGTCTCAGGTACTGCCATTGGCGAGGGCATTAACACACCACTTGAGGTACTGTGCTGCCACTGCTGGTGGGAGTGTCCAGGTGCTAAAAGAAAAGTGGTTCACCACATCACAAATGAACACCACCAGTGAGTCACTGGACATGCACTGAACTGCTATGAGCACCCCCCTGAACACCTGAAGAAGAGGGAACACGACTCTGGATCAACACATTGTCGGCAGCTTTTGAGGCAGTGAAGAAAATTGTCCTCAACCCGAGATTGTTGAAGAATCTCGAGAAGGTAAAAAAAAAAGTTCAAATATTTCTGTACATATACTGCAACATTATGAGTACATTAATAAGCACATTTTTCAAAACCTTGTTTTTCTTTTTTTGTGCATTCCTATGTGAATAACTACAACCAATTGATTTAATAAAATCAGTAACAGTATAATTGTAGTAGCCTACTTATTAATCTCTAGTTACATTAATTAGATATTTAATTTTGTAGGTGACAAAGTGTGTTCAGACAGGTGAACTCGAGATTGTACATGCCCTGTACACTAAATACGTGCCCAAGAGAAACGAGTTCGGCCAGCAGGGGATGGTCGCAAGACTCCAAGTGGCTGCCTTGGACCACAATTATTCTGTTGCCAGACAGCAGGCTACAACAAAGGAGGGAGAGCTCTGTTTAAAGCAAGAGTTCTCCAAGGCTGCCAGGGTGTTAGTGGTGAAACCCATCAAGGAGGAGAAGACTTGTGCTTCCTGTCTGAGCTTCTACACGGCATCGTTGACCGCTGTGCCAATGGTAAGTCTACTAGATTATGTCAGATGTAGACATACAGAGAAAAATGATCTAAAATGATTTGTGTATCTTCTATCTGGCTCTAGGACCATCCCAGCGGACTCTCCTGAGTGCCCAAAGGGAGAGAGTGGCGGTCACTTTGGGGGAGCGGGCTGGTGTTCCGAAAATGGAGAAGGAGTGTAATGAATACTCGTACAGAGTGGTAAGATCCAATCGCAGAATTGCGATGCTTTATTAGAGTACAGACAAGGGAATAGCTTAATCGTAGTCGGGCGGGCTGTGGTCAAAACCGGGCCAGGCAGAGACGGGCAGAGGTACCAAGGGAGCGGGCGTAGTCGTAGTCGAGGGCACAGGCACAGGGTCAGAGTACGGTAATCACTGGGATAAACAAGCAGAGGATTAAGCAATTTGGGGAGTCAAACAACAAGGCACAGGTCGGATACACGGGTAATCAAAAACAACAAACTCTCTCTCTCTCTCTCTCTCTCTCTCTCTCTCTCTCTCTCTCTCTCTCTCTCTCTCTCTCTCTCTCTCTCTCTCTCTCTCTCTCTCTCTCTCTCTCTCTCTCTCTCTCTCTCTCTCTCTCTCTCTCTCTCTCTCTCTCTCTCTCTCTCTCTCTCTCTCTCTCTCTCTCTCTCTCTCTCTCTCTCTCTCTCTCTCTCTCTCTCTCTCTCTCTCTCTCTCTCTCTCTCTCGGAACAAAACGCTTAGCAAGTCACAATGGAACAATACCTCGCACCGACTGAGCTTCTGAGCACACCTTATATCCTAAACTAATTACTGACAGGTGTGCTCAGAACTCAGGTGAACCAGATGGAGTCTGATGACTCCCCCTCTCTGTAGATCGGGGAAGTGTCAGACTCTGTCTAGACCCAGCCAAACCCCGATCCCTTACAAGGAGTAGGCCATTCAACAGCGAATTCAAAGATACACCCTTCTATATAGGGAATCGGAGTGGAATTGTTTTTCCACTGATTTCTTTACCCGTTTCAACGGATTTGCTACCTTGTCCCAGACCTGTTTTCTACTCTCTCTCCCTCTCTCCTGCACCTGCTGTCTCAACCTATGAATACTCAGCTATGAAAAGCCAACTGACATTTGCTCCTGCGGTGTTGAACTGTTGCACCCTCTATAATCACTGGTTATTATTTTGATGTAAAAAAGGCTTTGTAAAATACATTTGATTGACTGACTGATGGTTTGCTGTGCTGTCTGAGTGACATTTTTATAGTGTCTGTAACATATTTTGGTGTGTATTTAATCTGCATCTTAACTTTTAAAGTGGCAATCAGCAGTAGAAACAATTACAAAGTGTCCTCCTTCCTCGTCTTTCGGTAAAAAGCTGAGGGATGGGGCTGGAGAAATGCAACCACTCTCACATTCATAGACAGAGCTTTGGATTCAAGGACTGACCAACCATGTTTAACCAAGCTTTGAGGCTATATTGTGTTTGTTTACATTTTCTTTGTTTACAAATGTTGGCGTAAAACAAGCTTACATTTTGGGTTCTGATCGGGTACGAAAGTTGAACTATGCTCATGAGGCATTTAAGTTTACAATGGCCCCTTTACAATGGCCCCTTTACAATGGCCCCTTTAAGGTAAGCCACTGTTATATTGATCTAGTGCATGAGGCAAAGACTTGCAATCACAAGCA
This sequence comes from Coregonus lavaretus, assembly GCF_964263955.1. Lineage (NCBI taxonomy): Eukaryota > Metazoa > Chordata > Actinopteri > Salmoniformes > Salmonidae > Coregonus > Coregonus lavaretus. The sequence goes on along the minus strand of NW_028163239.1, from coordinate 238,211 downwards.
GAGACAGGGGGATGGTGCGTGTTGAAAGTAGTTTTTCTTCAAAGCAAGTTTCTCTGCTTACATTTTAACCTGTTGTTATAGTGGACAAGCTAACTAATACTATATTTACGCAGACATTAGGCCTATTTCTTGAAAGAATTACATCAGGCTAGATTTACTAAATGAACTGGTTTTATTCAAACTCAAAGCCTTTGTAAATGCCACTTCCTTCTGGGTATGCACGCCTTATGGGAGAGACGACACATGCAGGGATGACACGCCGTTCACCTCGTCCAATTCTCCCTTGTGCCCATAGTAGGGTGAACTGGCGATAAGCTACCAACCTGTATGCTCTGCAAACAAAATCATAAGAAAAGTTAGTCTGATACCAAAACTAAATCATATTGAGCACGCCCCATTATTGGTTAGAATGAAGTTTCATGAATCATGATGCTTTCTACGATTCGAACTCCGGTAGTCTAATCAAAAGGTGAATGTGTTAGCATTGCGCCAAACAGCGTTTACGATAATTATCATCATGGGTTACTGATTATATATATTGAGCACTCACCCACTACTGATGTTAGCTTTAAACAATTTATGATCAAGCAACATTTCAGCAATTATTTAACTGGCATACCTGCTGCTGACTGGCCGAGTAACCTCTTCTGCCAGGAAGTCATTCATAAGGATTAGTGACACGTCCAATACTTTGCCATCCAGACAGATTGACAGGAACCTCTGACTGAATGTAAACAGCCACCATCCACTGGGGTTTTGTACTGTATCGCCACCATCTCTCTACAACACACACACTCCTACCAATTTTTTTTTTTTATAACTAAACTCAAACTCCCTGGCCATTATCTGGCAGCATCCGCACTCACACCAGTTTGTGTCACAGCTACGCCGACCCTCTAGTTGAGGTGTTTCAGGCGGCATATCTGTGTTGTTACTGCTATGAGAACAAACTCTGATCTGGGGCAACGATCTGCTCAAACATGAACGGCTTCAGTAGATGTATTGACTCCTTAACTTAAGTTATTTCATCCTCTGCCATAAACTCATTCTCAGACTTGGAACTACTCTCGGTAAATTCAGCCAGTTTTGAGAGTTCCAAAATGTTCTCTCCTGCCAGTGATGCAACAATGCCAATATGGCGATTTAGAGTTACAGTTATCTGGCGTTCTAAATCCCCTTTAATGCCCCCGACCATTCTAGTTCAGACTGTAATGAGGAAGAATGGCGCCAGAGGGGATGGCTACCGTTTTATGGGCTCCTAAACAATTGTGCTAGTTTTTATGTTTTTTCGCATTGTTTGTAATTTATTTTGTACATAATGTTGATGCTACCATCTCTTATGACCAAAAAGAGCTTCTGGATATCAGAACAGCGATTACTCACCTTGAACTGGACAAAGACTTTTCCTTTAATGAGTCTGACGTGGACATAATGTTGCTCCCGGACAAGGCCCAAATCCCCGTCATTCGCATGAAGAAAATAAGGAGATACAGGGGGCGCAGATCAGGGTGCCTTGGGAGAATTCGCTGGCAAATGTGTAACCCGCCTCTACCATCCGTTCTATTGGCCAACGTGCAATCACTGGAAAATAAACTGGATGAGCTCCGATCGAGACTATCCCACCAACGGGACATTAAAAACTGTAATATCTTACGTTTCACCGAGTCATGGCTGAACGATGACATGGATAATATACAGTTGGCTGGGTTTTCTGTGCATCGGCAGGACAGAACAGCTACGTCCGGTAAGACGAGGGGTGGGGGTGTGTGTCTATTTGCCAATAACAGCTGGTGCGCGATGTCTAATATTAACGTAGTCTTGAGGTATTGCTGGCCTGAGGTAGAGTACCTCATGATAAGCTGTAGACAACACTATTTACCAAGAGAGTTTTCATCTATATTTTTCGTAGCCGTCTATTTATCACCACAAACCGACGCTGGCACTAAGACCGCACTCAACAAGCTTTATAAGGCCATTAGCAAACAAGAAAATGCTCCTCCAGAAGAGGCGCTCCTAGTGGCCTTTAATGCAGGCAAACTTAAATCAGTTTTACCTAATTTATATATTGTGTTAACCCTTTTTCTCCTCAATTGGTAGTTACACTCTTATCCCATCGCTGCAACTCCCGTACGGACTCGGAAGAGGCGAAGGTCGAGAGCCATGCGTCCTCTGAAACGTAACACTTATTTTTCTTAAAACGGTATTGTTGGTTAAGGGCTTGTAAGTAAGCATTTCACTGTAAGGTCTACACCTGTTGTATTCGGCGCATGTGACAAATAACATTTGATTTCATTTATATTACAGGATGATCTCTCAGCAAAACAGTATCTTGCTTGAGCTACACTGCTAGCTCTCCTAACTGTTTTACAGTCCATGCCTCACATGAAGACCTAGCTAGAGCACATGTGATTTAGTCCTCAATAACGTACTTCCATGATCTAAAACACCATCTATTTATTACTAAAGCTCAGAAATCAGGAGTACCGGTCTTTGAAATGCACAGTCTGTACTGAAGTATGTATTTTGTAAGAGGTTGTTACCTGTTAGTTGCTGATCTTTGATCGAGCTGTGCCCTATTTTCTCTCCAGCAGTGCCAGTGTGCACAAGAGAAAAGATTACACGGGGAAGGGCATAAATGGGACCTGTTTTCAGACCATTACAGGGTAATGTTTTGAGCTCTACAGCAGTAATTATCTCTGGCCCCTCCCAGTTAGGGGGAGTGATGAGCTCTACAGCAGTAATTGTCTTTGGCCCCTCCCAGTTAGGGGGAGTGATGAGCTCTACAGCAGTAATTGTCTTTGGCCCCTCCCAGTTAGGGAAAGTGATGAGCGCTACAGCAGACTCGCACAAATCTGGATACTGATATGTCTTTTGACGAACATATCAATAATATTTCAAGGGCAACTTTTTTCCATCTTCATAACATTGCAAAAAATCTGAAACCTTTTGTCAAACAATTATGCAGAACAGCTAATCCATGCTTTTGTCACTTCTATATTAGACTACTAATGATGGGAAGTTCGGCTCTTTTCTGAGAGCCGGCTCTTTTGACTCGGCTCCCAAAGAAGAGCCGGCTCTTTCGACTCCCGAACGGCTCTTTATTTAGGATCTTTTGTAGCCTATATTTTACCTTAACTTTGAAAAAAAATCATGGTTTATGTGTTGAAAACCCTTTTGCTTTCAGTGTTTTTATGAGAGACCTTATAATGCCTAATTCTGTGCATTTATTCTGTGACAAAACCACTCTTACATTTGTTTATTTCAATTAAACTTTTTTATTGCACAAATTAACAATAAACTTCAAACAAATCCACAGAACAGAATCAAAACCAGAACCAAACTCCAGCAAACAGCATTAGTCCTCAGGGCAGGTTGGCATTCAGGAAGATCAGATGCCTCAGCTTGGATGGGCTGATAGGCCTGATACGATTTCGCCTCTCCGTGAGTATCTGCCCTGTTTTGGAGAAGATTCTCTCAGAAGGAACTGATGTGGCAACAATACATAGTCTCCCCTCCATCACCTTCACCAGGAGTGGAAAGACTGAGGCCTTGGCCTGCCACCAGCTCAGTGGGTCTTCTGCTCTCTGGATGAGGGGCTCCTCAAGGTAGCTCCTCACCTCCATTATAGCATCAGCTGTCGGATTTCTCCTTGAAGCATCTCCTGTAGCTCTGTCATCAAAAAGCCTCCAAACAGCAGAGGTTTGCTGCTCCTCCTCCACTTGGCCCTGTAATGGTGGAGCTGGCTGGCTGCTGGGGGTGCATTTTGCTGCTGCTGCTGCACTAATCCTCTGAAGAGCTTCATCAACAGCTCTACGATCACTGAAGGCAAGTTTTTTAAACCTTGGATCCAATAAGGTAGTTTCTGAAAGGACAGTGTTGTACTCCATCCGCAGAAATTTGCGGTCCATGGCTGAACAAAGAGCTGCAACTAATTCCTTCACTTTCTGCACAGTTACTGTCCATTGGTTCTCGGCTGTCACCAGCTGCAGACCTTTGCAAAGCAGGAGCATTTTCGAGGCTGTGACATAGCTGAAGGAGAGAAAACAGCAACTTTTAGAATTTAGTTTTTTAAAAGTATGTGGCATATTATACGTGATGCATTATACTGTATGTGTTGTGTTTGCAATGTATAATAGTGACTGAATAGTAGTAGAGAAAACAATGCTTCAATGGTTCTAGGTACCTGTCTGCACTTATCTCCACAGTCACCTCCTGGAATGGTTGCAGGACGGCGCAGACCTCTTTCACCAGCTCCCATTCCTCTTGGCTTAATGGCTCAATAGATGCGTTGATGAGGGCCAGGGTGGAGATGATGGCATCTTTTATTTCAAGCATTCGTTTCAACATATCAAATGTTGAGTTCCACCTGGTGGCACACTCTTGTTTGGGCCTCAGTTCAGGAATCCCCATTTGGCGCTGTGTGGACTTTAGCTTCTGTGCTGCTACTGTGCTTTTGTGGAAAAACTCCACAACAGCCTTCACCTTATCCACGGTTGTTTTGATCACCTTCAGAGCATCTCTAACCACCAGGTTTAGTGTATGCGCCAGACATGGGTGATGGGTCCACTTCAAAACTTTTATGGCTTTGGTGATGTTTGCAGCATTATCACTCACACAGCACACCACTTTGTCCTCTACTTGCCACTCTTTTGCCACTCTTAGTAGCTCCACTGCCAAGTTTTCTGCAGTGTGTCTGTCGGTGAACTCGAAGCAGTCCAGAAGGCAAGATGTCATCTTGTAATCTTCAATAAAGTGGCAAGTGACAGACATGAAAGAGCAGGTTGTTCTGGAGGTCCAGCAGTCAGTTGTCAGGCAAACTGATGGAGCTTTTGTCACCCTTTCTTGCCATAATGCACGTTCTGTGTCATATAGTTTTGGGATCATTGTTTGGGAAAGTGTTTTTCTACTGGGTAGAGTGTATGTGGGATTTAGGGCTTTGACAAAGTTTTTCATTCCTTTGTCCTCCACAATGGAAAAGGGTTGAAAATCAGAAGCTACCATTTTAGCCAACTCATCATCAATACTGTGCTGTTTGGCTGGGGTCATCAGTTTAGGTAAAAACTGACTTATTTTGCTTTGAGTTGCAGTAGGAGAGGTTATACTTGCACGCATGGGGATGGCAGTAGACGTTACAGCAGCTGTTGTTCTGGTATGAGACACACCAGGATCAGTAGATGGTGAGCTGGCTTGCCCTCTCTCCTCTAACTGCACTGTAGGATGGACAGTTCTTGTATGTCTATGCAGGTTTGTGGTGGAACCTGCTCTTATAGTGACCTTCGTTTTGCAGTGAAGGCACTCTGCTTTCTTGTTCCCAATATCTTTAAACTGCAGCCAGATGCTGCTTCGCTTTCTAGTGTCACTCATAGTTAAACGACACGACAATGCAAGACGCACACACGCTCCTCAGTCCGCTCTGTCTCTCTCTTCACTTGCAGTGGAGTCAAGTGGTGTGTCTGCCCCGCCCCCTCTCTGTTTACACATCCTTAATTCTCACGTGAATGCCGCATGCTGGTCGCCATGCTGGCCAATCATAACAGACCTCTGTGAAAGTGAAACCTAAGCAGCGAATGGGCAAAAAACTGGGAGCCGGCTCTCACTCGATGCGAGCCGGCTCTTCTGATTCACTACAAAGAGCCGGCTCTCAGAGCCGATGCTTGTGCGCATGACCCATCACTATAGACTACTGCAATGCTCTACTCTCCGGCTACCCGGATTAAGCACTAAATGAACTTCAGTTAGTGCTAAATACGGCGGCTAGAATCTTAAACCAAAAATGTTTGATCACATTACTCCAGTGCTAGCCTCTGGCTTCCTGTTAAGGCTAGGGCTAATGTCAAGGTTTTACTGCTAACCTACAAAGCATTACATGGACTTGCTCCTACCTATCTCTCCGATTTGGTCCTGCCGTACATACCTACACGTACACTACGATGTAGGCCTCTTTATTGTCCCTAGAGTTTCTAAGCAAACAGTTGGAGGCAGGGCTTTCTCCTATAGAGCTCAATTTGTATGGAATGGTTTGCCTATCCATGTGAGAGAAACAGACTCGTTCTCAACCTTTACTGAAGACTCATCTCAGAGGATACAGGCCCTGCTAAATATGAGTGAGATGTCCAGCCTGCTGCAGATCTTTTCTGGTGTCCTCCAAGGTCATCGTTGATAAAGGAGCTGTCACGCCCTGACTCAGGGGACTCGTATATGTTGAGTCAGGGTGTGTATGTTCTATGTTGTGTATTTCTATGTTGGCCGGTGTGGTTCCCAATCAGAGGCAGCTGTCGCTCGTTGTCTCTGATTGGGGACCATACTTAGGCAGCCTATTGGCACTAGTGGGTTGTGGGATCTTGTTCCGTGTGAGGTGTGTTGTTTGTCTACCTTAGGACTTCACGTTTCCTTTCATTTGTTGTTTTGTCAGTTGTTTATTCATATTAATAAACATGTATGCATATCACGCTGCGCCTTGGTCCGTCCCGTCTATGAACGATCGTGACAGGAGTAAACAGAGCAATCATTGGCAGAAATAATCCAAGGCTATCATGTTTTATGGGAGGATGCCTAACCCAATGCCAGGTAGTTTAATATACCAACTCCAGGATTCTTTAAGACACTCACAATTACAGTTTTGTAGTTACATGTTGTGTTATGTTATACAGTTGAAGTCTGAAGTTTAGATACACCTTAGCCAAATATATTTAAACTCAGTTTTTCACAATTCCTGACATTTAAACCTAGTAAAAATTCCCTGTCTTAGGTCATTTAGGATCACCACTTTATATTAAGAATGTGAAATGTCAGAATAATAGTTTAATAATAAATAAATAAATAATTTATTTCTGCTTTTATTTATTTCATCACATTCCCAGTGGGTCAGACATTTACATACACTCAATAAGTATTTGGTAGCATTGCCTTTAAATTGTTTAACTTGGGTCAAATGCTTTTTCCTCCAAACATAACGATAGTCATTATGGCCAAACAGTTATATTTTTCTTTCATCAGACCAGAGGACATTTCTCCAAAAAGTACGATATTTTTCCCTATGTGCAGTTGCAAACCGTAGTCAGGCTTTTTTATGGCAGTTTGGAGCAGTGGCTTCTTCCTTGCTGAGCGGCCTTTCAGGTTATGTCGATATAGGTCTCGTTTACTGAGGATATAGATACTTGTGTACCTGTTTCCTCCAGCATCTTCACAAGGTCCTTTGCTGTTGTTCTCTAATTGATTTGCACTTTTCGCACCAAGGTACGTTCATCTCTAGGAGACAGAACGCGTTTCCTTCCTGAGCAGTATGACGGCTGCGTAGTCCCATGGTGTTTATACTTGCTTACTATTGTTTGTACAGATGAACGTGGTACCTTCAGGCGTTTGGAAATTGCTCCCAAGGATGAACCTGAGGTCTTGGCTGATTACTTTTGATTTTCCTATAATGTCAACAAAGAGGCACTAAGTTTGAAGGTAGGCCTTGAAATACATACACAGGTACACCTCCAATTGACTCAAATGATGTCAATTAGCATATCAGAAGCTTCTAACGCCATGACATCATTTTCTGGAATTGTCCAAGCTGTTTAAAGGCACAGTCAACTTAGTGTATGTAAACTTCTGACCCACTGGAATTGTGATACAGTGAATTATAAGTGAAATAATCTGTCTGTAAACAATTGTTGAGAAAATTACTTGTGTCATGCACAAAGTAGATGTCCTAACCGACTTGTTAACAAGAAATGTGTGGAGTGGTTGAAAAACGAGTTTTGATGACTCCAACCTAAGTGTATGTAAACTTCCGACTTCAACTGTATATAAATAGTTCACTATACTTTTCTGATTCGAACTGGCCGCCTACTTGTTTTCTGTCTTTTTCTACCATCAAGACCTCCAGTGGTGTAAGGTTACATACTGACTGCTGCTGGTCCACTGTCCATCAGTTCACCTCCAGTGGTGTCAGGTTACATACTGACTGGTTTGGGGATTTTTCAGTAGACTTTATATTAAACATAGTAAATATATTTAGACTATGAAGTTAAAACATAGTTAATCACAAAGACAAGCAGTAAGACTAAGTGATATAGAGTGTGGCACAGAGTATGAGGAGGCCTGAAACAGAGGCAGAAGATGGACCTAGGAAAGGGCCTGCTCATTCTTACTGTGGGAAATATACACTATGCATGAGAACTGTATATGGTTGAGAATTTATTATGCTCAGAAAATGGACCTGTCATGTCTAAACCATGTTTAAGTATTGATTTATATGTTTTAGAATAAACAGTGCAGAGTCAGGAGATGGCTCTGTTATTTTTTAAATGACAGGGCTTAGTCCCGTCACTATTGTTTCCAAACTGAATACCTAGAAGGAGGAGACTGAATACATAGAAGGAGGAGACTGAATACCTAGAAGGAGGAGACTGAATACATAGGAGGAGACTGAATACCTAGAAGGAGGAGATTGAATACATAGAAGGAGGAGAAGTCAGATTTCACCACTATTATAAACTAAGAAAGTGGGCGGGGCGGTCAAAAGGTGAAGACTTGGAAACAATGGTGGAGGAACTAAACAGGGAGGGATTAAGCTAAAAAGTAAAATGAGCAGGAATAGAACTGTATAGAAACTGAGGGCTGAGTGTTGGGAAGGCAGTTGCTCTGCAGACCAGCTCGGCTCTATTGCTTGTGTAATAAAGTCAATCTTAATTCTACAAAAACTCTGGAAGTACTTTGATTTTTTAAGAAGTATAAGGACACATTTCTACAACAACTGCTGCTGGTCCACTGTCCATTAGTTCACATCCAATGGTGTCAGGTTACATACTGGCTGCTGGCCCAGTTGATGGAGTTTGACATTTAACATAATATCTCTTAGGAACTGAGAAGCTGAGGGGTGCAAAGTGGTCACACTCAAGAAATGCTCATATTTTCACTGCAAACATTAGATGTCAATATCATAATGGGGTGCAACATTCCACAATTAATAATTTCACATGATAACTGATTATGAGCAAGTCATATGATAGAGGATATTAAACATGATGAAACTGTCTAAACCCCACATCACACCCCAAGTCATAGGCTAGAGGATATTAAACACAATTAAACGTTTTGAACCTCACAATAGCCCCTCACTAACCTGCCCGTTTCTAGGAAATAGACACACATTTCTATAAACTATAAACAAATAAAACTATAAACAAATAATTTATGCGATAAAAATGTTTGGCTGGGTGGCGAATGGGCCCTAATCAAGCACCGATTGAGCGATGCCTGTTTGATGAGCTGAGCTGGGGATCCCTCCTTGCGGCAGCAAAGGCAAAGTGGGATAGTGGGTTTGTCGGTCTTGGATCTTCTCTGCTCAGTTGAGGTTTGGGAGCGTCGCGTGGTGACGTCAGCTCCACTGTAGTCAGCCAGGTAGCTCTCTGCTAGAGGCAAGGAATCAGCAGCAGCAGTGTCTTTGGAGCTCTGGCGTCTGGTGGCCTGGAGCACACAAGTTAAATTGGATGAAGGGCATGCAATTAACAATGTTAGCTGTCACACTCAAGCTAATGAAGGATTTAGAAAAGTCCATCCCTGTTTGCGTGACAAAAAATTCAATTGTCACATACACAGGATAGGTGCAGTGGAATGTTTTGTTTAACTGGGTCAACCATACACACTATGGCACACACTGGTTGAATCAACGTTGTTTCCACATATTTTCAATGAAATGACGTAGAACCAATGTGGAAAAGACATTAAATTGACGTCTTTGCCCAGTGGGTAGTAGTGTGATGCACCTGGAGCAAATTAGGGTTAAGCGCCTTGCTCAATGGTACATCAGCAGATTTTCACATTGTCTGCTCGGTTACTGGCTCAACGCTCTAACCGTGAGCGGAGTATGAAGTATTCTTTCTTGCAGGTGAAGGTGCAGCAGTGGTGACAGAGTTGCTTTGGGCGTCAGCAGACTGGAACACACAAGAGGACCTCAGCTAAGTTTCATTTGAACATCAACGGTAAATGACACTCACGCCAAGGAAGAAGAAAGTATGGAGAAATATCATACATGTATAGGAACAGAGTGAATCCAACCAAGATAACGTAAAGGAACAGAGTGAAACCAACTGTTAAGAACCCTGTGGCTTTAAAAGTCTAGGGTGGATGGAAAAGAGACCCGTAACATAACTCATGCGAATTAGAATATTGACAAGGAACAGTGAGAACAAAATACACTGACAACCATATGCTACCGTCAAACACCAAATGTTTATTATAAAACACACGGTAAACAGTTTGGGGAAAAGGGGCTGAGCAGGACCCAAGGAATGAAACAATAAAGTCAAAAACCCCTAAACTGATCTTGCCTGCCTCAAGAACCGCTAAGCTTACTGCTAAAATACAGTGGGTGGTCCGCTCAGGTCTAACTAGTGTGTTTAGACAAGGTTTTCGTACGGGTAGTGTAGGCCCAAGGGCGACTTGCTAAACCCCCTTTTCCCAGGAACAAACAAACATAGGTACAATATGGACTAAACAGCAAACGAGTGAGTACACAAAAACAAGACACCACAGTATACATACTCACAAATAAAAAAATAGTCTTGGTCAGAAAACACAACTGACTGGCTTTTTAAAACCAGGGGATGTGTGATGTGATAGGGTAATGAAAAAACAAAAACAGGTGGTGCAATATGGAGGAGTGTCCACTGATTGGTCCACCTCAGCAATCAGCAGACGAACAGATATCGGAAAGGTGGGACACACCAATGACCACCAATCAGGAAAACAAGGGACACCTGTGATTAGGGCTGAAGGAAAGGAAAAACAAATACACATACCTGTATCCGTAACACTCCCACCCTTAAAAGAGCAAACCTACAATGGTTTGCAACTCAAGTACTATCACAACACAAAACGAATTCAAAGAGCAAAGGCATCCTCACGGGATAGAAAATAAATCCTATATCTCTAAACATGAGACAAAGCATCTGCCATCACATTATCCGAACCCTTTTTATGGCAGATCTCCGAATTATAATTTTGCACAAGTGCCCAACGCATAAGGCGTTGGTTCTGGTTGTACATACGGTGGAGAAAAACTAAGGGGTTATGGTCAGTATACACTATCACTGGCAGTGCACTGGAACCAACATAGACTTTGAAGTACTGCAGAGCTAACAACAAAGCTAGAGCTTCTTGTTCAATTGCATAAGGACCAGAGAAACATGCTGACAATGACGCTCCTGGTACCGGCAACAATACAAGAACATGGTCACCCGGCTGCAGCGAACGAGAAACAGCCTGGTTGTCATAGTGCTGTTTCATATGTCTCTGTGAGGAAGACAGCGCTTCCTTTGCCAGAGCACAGGCACCATGTAGGCGCTCACGAAAGCAACTAACGTAGTCCAACACATTTTCTTTCGCACACAACTTGTGATAGAAACGGATCCTTAAGGACTTTCATAGGTCCTCTCACTGTGTGTCCAAACACCAGTTCAGCTGGGCTGAAACCTAGGGATTCCTGTACCGTCTCACGGACAGCAAACAAAACTAGAGGAACTCCCTCATCCCAATCCTTCTCAGATTCCAAACAATATAGACTTGTCTTCAGGGCCAAGAGAGGGCCAGTGTCTTCAGGGCCAAGAGACCTGAGGTGGCAGAATGGAGTGCTCGGGTTGGGGTGTAGGGTTTGAGCATAGCCTGAAGGTAGGGAGAGTCAGTTCCTCTTGCTGTTCCGTACGTTAGCACCATGGTCTTGTAGTGGATGCGAGCTTCGACTGGAAGCCTGTGGAGTGTGCGGAGGAGCGGGGTGACATGAGAGAACTTGAGAAGTTTGAAAACCAGGTGGGCTGCTGCATTCTGGATAAGGTGCAGGGGTTTGATGGCACAAGTGGGGAGCCCAGCCAACAGCGAGTTGCAGTAGTCCAGACGGGAGAGGACAAGTGCCTGGATTAGGACCTGCACCTCTTCTTGTGTGAGGTAGGGTCGTACTCTATGGATGTTGTAGAGCATGAACCTGCAGGAGCAGATCACTGCTTTGATGTTTGCAGAGAACGACAAGGTGTTGTCCAGGGTCACGCCAAGGTTCTTTACACTCTGGGAGGGTGACACTGTCGAGTTGTTAACCGTGATGGAGAGGTGTTTGAGCGGGCAGGCCTTCCCCGGGAGGAAGAGCTTGAGGTTGAGCTTGAGCTCCAAGTTGAGATATCTACCAGGCACGCAGAGATGCGTGTCGCCACCTGGGTGTTTGAAGGGGGGAAGAAGAAAAGTAGTTGAGTGTCATCCACATAGCAATGATAGGAGAGACCATGTGAGGATATGATGGAGCCAAGTGACTTGGTGTATAGAGAGAAGAGGAGAGGGCCTAGAACTGAGCGCTGTGGGACACCAGTACAGTGAGTACATGGTGCAGACACAGATCCTCTCCACGTCACCTGATAGGAGCGGCCTGCCAGGTAGGATGCAATCCAAGAATATGCATAGCCTGAGACGCCAAGCCCTGAGAGGATGGAGAGGAGGATCTGACGGTTCACGGTGTCAAAGGCAGCAGATAGATCTAGGAGGATGAGAACAGAGGAGAGAGAGTCAGCTTTGGCAGTACGGAGAGCCTCCGTGACACAGAGAAGAGCAATCTCAGTTACGTCACCCGTCTTGAAGCCTGACTGGTTAGGGTTGAGAAGATTGTTCTGAGAGAGATAATGAGAGAGTTGATCAGAGACAGAACGCTCAAGTGTTTTTGGAAAGAAAAGACAGAAGGGATACAGGTCTGTAGTTTTTGATGTCAGATGAGTTGAGTGCTGGTTTCTTGAGGAGGGGAGTAACTCGGGCCTTTTTGAAGTCAGAGTGGAAGTGAGGAATGGGAGAAGGTCTCCAGAGATGGTCTGGAGAAGGGAGGAGGGGATGGGGTCGAGCGGGCAGGTTGTCGGGCGGCGAGACCTCACTAGTCGCAGGATGTCATCTGGAGAGTGGGGAGAAAGAGTTCGGCATAGCGTGGTTCTATGGGAGTGAGACCAGTGTACTCAATAGGCTGAGTGAATGAGTAGCGGATGTCGTCAACCTTTTTATCAAAGTGGTTGACAAAGTCGTCCGCAGAGGGGGAAAAGGGAGGGGGAGGGGTGGAGGATTAAGGAGGGAGGAGAAGGTGGAAAATAGTTTAGGGCAGAAGCTGGAAAATTAGAGTTGTAGAAGGTGTCTTTAGAAGCAAATCAAATCAAATCAAATGTTATTGGCCACATGCGTCGAATACAACAGGTGAGACATTACAGTGAAATGCTTACTTACAGCCCTTAACCAACAATGCATTTATTTTTTATAAAAAAGTAAAATAAAACAACAACAAAAAAGTGTTGAGAAAAAAAGAGCAGAAGTAAAATAAAATAACAGTAGGGAGGCTATATATACAGGGGGGTACCGGTGCAGAGTCAATGTGCGGGGGCACCGGCTAGTTGAAGTAGTTGAAGTAATATGTACATGTGGGTAGAGTTAAAGTGACTATGCATAAATAATTAACAGAGTAGCAGCAGCGTAAAAAGATGGGGTGGAGGGGCAGTGCAAATAGTCCGGGTAGCCATGATTAGCTGTTCAGGAGTCTTATGGCTTGGGGGTAGAAGCTGTTGAGAAGCCTTTTGGACCTAGACTTGGCACTCTGGTACCGCTTGCCGTGCGGTAGCAGAGAGAACAGTCTATGACTAGGGTGGCTGGAGTCTTTGACAATTTTGAGGGCCTTCCTCTGACACCGCTTGGTATAGAGGTCCTGGATGGCAGGGAGCTTGGCCCCAGTGATGTACTGGGCCGTACGCACTACCCTCTGTAGTGCCTTGCGGCCAAGCAGTTGCCATACCAGGCGGTGATGCAACCAGTCAGGATGCTCTCGATGGTGCAGCTGTATAATTTTTTTAGGATCTGAGGACCCATGCCAAATCTTTTCAGTCTCCTGAGGGGGAATAGGCTTTGTCGTGCCCTCTTCACGACTGTCTTGGTGTGTTTGGACCATGATAGTTTGTTGGTGATGTGGACACCAAGGAACTTGAAGCGCTCAACCTGTTCCACTACAGCCCCGTCGATGAGAATGGGGGCGTGCTCAGTCCTCTTTTATTTCCTGTAGTCCACAATCATCTCCTTTGTCTTGGTCACATTGAGGGAGAGGTTGTTATCCTGGCACCACACGGCCAGGTCTCTGACCTCCTCCCTATAGGCTGTCTCATCGTTGTCGGTGATCTGGCCTACCACTGTTGTGTCGTCGGCAAACTTAATCATGGTGTTGGTGTCGTGCCTGGCCATGCAGTCATGGGTGAACAGGGAGTACAGGAGGGGACTGAGCATGCACCCCTGAGGGGCCCCCATGTTGAGAATCAGTGTGGCAGATGTGTTGTTACCTACCCTAACCACCTGGGGGCGGCCCGTCAGGAAGTCCAGGATCCAGTTGCAGAGGGAGGTGTTTAGTCCCAGGATCCTTAGCTTGGTGATGAGCATTGAGGGCACTATGGTGTTGAATGATGAGCCGTAGTCAATGAATAGCATTCTCACGTAGGTGTTCCTCTTGTCCAGGTGGGAAAGGGCAGTGTGGAGTGCAATAGAGATTGCATCATCTGTGGATCTGTTGGGGCGGTATGCAAATTGGAGTGGGTCTAGGGTTTCTGGGATAATGGTGTTGACTTGAACCATGACCAGCCTTTCAAAGCTCTTCATGGCTACAGACGTCAGTGCTACTGGTCGGTAGTCATATAGGCAGGTTATCTTAGAGTCCTTGGGCACGGGGACTATGGTGGTCTGCTTGAAACATGTTGGTATTACAGACTCAGTCAGGGACATGTTGAAAATGTCAGTGAAGATACTTGCCAGTTGGTCAGCACATGCTCGGAGTACACGTCCTGGTAATCTGTCTGGCCCTGCGGCCTTGTGAATGTTGACCTGCTTAAAAGTCTTACTCACATCGGCTACGGAGAGCGTGATCACATAGTCATCCAGAACAGCTGGTGCTCTCATGCATGCTTCAGTGTTGCTTGCCTCGAAGCGAGCATAGAAGTGGTTTAGCTCGTCTGGAAGTCTTGTGTCACTGGGCAGCTCGCGGCTGTGCTTCCCTTTGTAGTCTGTAATAATTTTCAAGCCCTGTCACATCCGACGAGCGTCAGAGCCGGTGTAGTACTATTCAATCTTAGTCCTGTATTGACTATTTGCCTGTTTGATGGTTCGCCGGAGGGCATAGCGGGATTTCTTATAAGCGTCCGGTTTAGAGTCCCGCTCCTTGAAAGCGGCAGCTCTACCCTTTAGCTCAGTGCGGATGTTTCCTGTAATCATTTTACATTTTAGTCATTTAGCAGACGCTCTTATCCAGTTAGACTTACAGTTTTTATTTTATTTTTCATACTGGCCCCCCGTGGGAATCAATCCCACAACCCTGGCGTTGCAAACGCCATGCTCTACCAACTGAGCTACATCCCTGCCGGCCATTCCCTCCCCTACCCTGGACGACGCTGGGCCAAATTGTGCACCGCCCCATGGGTCTCCCGGTCGCGGCCGGCTACGACAGAGCCTGGATTCGAACCAGGATCTCTAGTGGCACAGCTAGCACTGCGATGCAGTGCCTTAGACCACTGCGCCACTCGGGAGACTCAATCCATGGCTTCTGGTTGGGGTATGTACGTACGGTCACTGTGGGGACGACATCATCGATGCACTTATTGATGAAGCCAGTGACTGATGTGGTGTACTCCTCAATGCTATCTGAAGAATCCTGGAACATGTTCCAGTCTGTGCTAGCAAAACAGTCCTGTAGCTTAGCATCTGTGTCATCTGACCACTTTTTTATTAACCGAGTCACTGGTGCTTCCTGCTTTAGTTTTTGCTTATAAGCAGAAATCAGGAGGATAGAGTTATGGTCAGATTTGCCAAATGGAGGGCGAGGGAGAGCTTTGTATGCGTCTCTGTGTGTGGAGTAAAGGTGGTCTAGAGTTTTTTTTCCTCTGGTTGCACATTTAACATGCTGGTAGAAATTAGGTAGAACGGATGTAAGTTTCCCTGCATTAAAGTCCCCGGCCACTAGGAGCGCTGCCTCTGGATGAGCGTTTTCCTGTTGACTTATGGCCTCATACTGCTCATTGAGTGCAATCTTAATGCCAGCATTGGTTTGTGGTGGTAAATAGACAGCTATGAAAAATATAGATGAAAACTCTCTTGGTAAATAGTGTGGTCTACAGCTTATCATAAGATATTCTACCTCAGGCGAGCAAAACCTTGAGACTTCCTTAGTATTTGATTTTGTGCACCAGCTGTTGTTTACAAATATACACAGACCGCCACCCCTTGTCTTACCGGAGTCAGTCGTTCTATCCTGCCGATGTAGCTAGCTGTATGTTATACATGTCGTCGTTCAGCCACGACTCGGTGAAACATAAGATATTACAGTTTTTAATGTCCCGTTGGTAGGATAACCGTAATCTTAGGTCATCCAATTTATTCTCCAATGATTGAAGATTGGCTAATAGGATTGATGGGAGCGGCAGTTTACTCGCTCGCCGTCGGATCCATACAAGGCACCCCGACCTACGTCCACGATATCTCCGTCTCTTCCTCATGCGAATGACAGGGATTTGGGCCTTGTCGGGTGTCTGTAGGATATCCTTCGCGGCCACCTCGTTGAAGAAAAAATATTTGTCCAATATGAGGTGAGTAATCTCTGTCCTGATATCCAGAAGCTCTTTTTGGTTATAAGAGACGATGGCAGAAACATTATGTACAAAATAAATTACAAATAACGTGGAAAAACACACATAATAGTATAATTGGTTAGAGGGCTGTAAAACGGCAGCCATCTTCTCCGGCGCCATCAGATACTGAGGAAGAGAATGTAGGGGTCTCAGTCACTGGCTTACTGGTGCTTTCCATGCTATCCCTAGGAGGGGTGCATCACTTGAGTGGGTTGAGTCACTGACGTGATCTTCCTGTCTGGTTTGTCACTCCCTCAGGCTTGTGCAGTGGAGGAGATCTTTGTGGGCTATACTCAGCCTTGTCTCAGGGTAGTAGATTGGTGGTCTGTTGATATCCCTCTGGTTGTGTGGGGGCTATGCTTTGGCAAAGTGGGTGGGGTTATATCCTGCCTGGTTGGCCCTGTCCGGGGTATGGTCGGACGGGGCCACAGTGTCTCCCGACCCCCCCCTCCCCCGTCTCAGCCTCCAGTATCTCTGCTGCAATAGTCTATGTGCCGGCGGGCTAGGGTCCGTCTGTTATATCTGGTGTTATTCTCCTGTCTTATCCGGTGTCCTGTGTGAATTTAAGTATGCGCCCTCTAATTCTCTCTCTCGCTCCCTCTCATCCCTGAAGACCTGAGCCCTAGGTCCAAAAACAGATACATTTTATTATGAGACTCTAAATTGAGCTCAGGTGTATCCTGTTTCCATTTATCATCCTTGAGCTGTTTCTACAACTTCATTGGAGTCCCCCTGTGGTAAATTCAATTGATTGGACATGATTTGGAAAGGCACACACCTGTCTATATAAGGTCCCACAGTTGACAGTGCATGTCAGAGCAACAACCAAGCCATGAGGTCGAAGGAATTGTCCGTAGAGCTCCGAGACAGGATTGTGTCAAGGCACAGATCGTAGAGCTGTCCGCCCGGCCAAACTGAGAACTCGGGGGAGAAGGGCCTTGGTCAGGGAGGTGACCAGGAACTTGATGGTCACTCTGACAGAGCTCCAGAGTTCCCCTGTGGAGATGGGAGAAACTTCCAGAAGGACAACCATCTCTGCAGCACTCCACCAATCAGGCCTTTATGATAGAGTGGCCAGAAGGAAGCCACTCCTCAGTAAAAGGCACACGACAGCACGAAAGGCACCTAAAGAACTCTCAGACCATGAGTCACAAGATTATCTGGTCATCTCCAAGATTGAACTCTTTGGCCTGAATGCCAAGTGTCACGTCTGGAGAAAACCTGGCACCATCCCTACGGTGAAGCATGGTGGTGGCAGCATCATGCAGTGGGGATGTTTTTCAGCGGCAGGGACTGGGAGACTAGTCAGGATCGGGGAAAAGATGAACAGAGCAAAGTACAGCGAGATCCTTGATGAAAACCTGCTCCAGATCTTAGACTGGGGCGAAGGTTTGCCTTCCAAAAGCACAATGACCCTAAGCACACAGCTAAGACAATGCAGGAGTGGCTTCGGGACAAGTCTCTCTGAATGTCCTTGAGTGGCCCAGCCAGAGCACAGACTTGAACCCGAACATCTCTGGAGAGACCTGAAAATTGCTGTGAAGCGACGCTCCCCATCCAACCTGACAGAGCTTCAGAGGATCTGCAGAGAAGAATGGGAGAAACTCCCCAAATACAGGTGTGCCAAGCTTGTAGCGTCATACCCAAAAAGACTTGAGGATGTAATCCCTGCCAAAGGTGCTTCAACAAAGTACTGAAAAGGTGCTTCAACAAAGTACTGAGTAAAGGGTCTGAATACTTATGTAAATGTGGTATTTGCCATTAACATTTGCAAACATTTCTAAAAACCTGTTTTTGCTTTGTCGTTATGGGATGTGGTGTAGATTGATGAGGAGGGAAAACGATTTAATACATTTTAGAATAAGGCTGTAACGTAACAAAATGTGGAAAAAGTCAAGGGGTCTGAAAACTTTCCGAAGGCACTGTATGTGTCTATTATAACAAGGAATGAGTGTAACCAGAATACTGATGCCAGTTTGGGGTCAGGGCAGTATGTTACAAACATCATGACAACATCTGAGTTGGAGCTGTCAATCTTCTTACCTTGTCTCTTAAGGCCCTTGTCAGTGACATCTACGGCCTTGTTCAATCGAACCCAATACTCCATAACAGCCTCTCAGGGTACAGGCTTAGTATTGTAAAAAATCAGCTAAAGGCATGCATGAGTAGGCCAATTCGCTGAAACTCTGTTTCAGAATGTCAAATATGATCTCTGGTTTCTCTTTAGGATCAACAGTTGTCTCATCAACTCCTCCCATTCGTGAATGGAGCGTTTGTCTTCTATATGTAGGAGCTTCCTTCATGTCTGATTGCATGATGAACTTCATTTTACTGACGTCTACATATCCTGCTGACTCTGAGTGATCACTTATCTTCCCTGCACTTACTGGTGGCTCATGAGACCTGCCACTCAGCATTTCCTCCCTAATGGAGCTCCCTGTTTCCCGGACTAGCTGAGTGACCAGCTCAGCTAAACCATCTACAGGGGCATTTTGATTAACACTAGATGCAGGGCTTTCATCAGTATTTTTAGTGGAGAAAACATTGGGGAACCTACTGCACCTACACGCTTTAGAGGGGTTTGATCAGGGTATGAGAAAAACCTCCCCCTCCCAGCACTGAATTTGGGTTCATCATCACCATTATAAGATGCCATGTCACTAAACCACTAATGTTATGTTCACATTTCTGTTGGTGAACACACTTCTATGTTAGTTAACCATAAACAGCACGCTCAATACATCGTTTCCAGAAATGTTCTTTACAGGAAAGAAAATAGACTGCTGTTCCACTTTTTGTCACAAGGCTACAGGAGGACCTCAATGATAAACCGGGTCCAGAAGGCACCAGCGTAACCGGTGCTGTGCTGCTGTAGCTCTGCGTTGTGTGTGATTGATTGAGACCAAAGACGTGGACTTAGGAAATGAAGTTGTTTTTTAATGTATCAGAGTTCTCTCTCCTGCATCCAAAAGAAAAGACAAAACATTTGTAGAGCACAAATATGTTCAGCCAATCGTTGCCTCTCTCTACAACAGATGCACAATACAAAGGAGGAGCTAGCCATCGTTCACACATACAATACCTTAGCTAGCTAGTAACCACATGTTGAATTCACAATGTTAATATCATCCTAAAAATTACAATAGCATCCACTTATGAGTCAACTCTAAATATACAACATTATTCATGACTTTGTGCTTAAAGGAATCTAACTTTTTCTGAAGACGACAGAAAAAGCGTGCCTACCTCTCCTAGTACATCAACATTATTTGAGCACAGGGCAAAACGTAAGTACGCTCTCCCCTATTCCCTAGGATTCAGGCATGCATAATAACAAATCAACACGCTATATTAATATTAACCTGATGAAATTCAAAGTATTTTAACAACTGTTACATGAGCACCCTTCTCAATTTACCTGCCAGGGGCCGAAGACTCTGCATGTGGACTGGAGTCTGCTGCAGTAGGTAGCATCCGAGCTCTCATTGGATATGTGACAGAGGGCTGTTTACTTTTGAAATGCAGACCGAATTTCTATTAGGAGCAGTGACAGGTAGAGTGACAGGTAGACCAGACCCTGACAATCTAAAACACATTTCTAACAAACTAGGAAAGAACATTGATCATAATGATGCTACAGTACTATCCCTCTTCAATGCCACTCCATTCAACCCATGCATGCTCACACACATAAAGTACACACTTGAAAACACTTAGGAGGGACACACACACACAGACAATCAGTTAGGAAGGCAAAGGCTAGCTTTTTCAAACATACATTTTCATCCTGTAGCACTAACTCCCAAACGTTTTGGGACACTGTAAAGTCCATGGAGAATAAGAGCACCTCCTCCCAGCTGCCCACTGCACTGAGGCTAGGAAACACTGTCAACACCGATAAATCTACGATAATCGAGAATTTCAATAAGCATTTTGCTACGGCTGGCCATGCTTTCCACCTGCCTACCCCTACCCCGGCCACCAGCTCTGCACCCTCCGCTACAACTTGCCCATGCCCCACCCGCTTCTCCTTCACCCAAATTCAGACAGCTGGACCCCTACAAATCAGCTGGGCTAGACAATCTGGACCCTTTCTTTCTCAAATTAGCAGTTGAAATTGTCGCAACCCCTGTTACTAGCCTGTTCAACCTCTCTTTCGTATCGTCTGAGATCCCCAGAGATTGGAAAGCTGCCGCGGTCATCCCCCTCTTCAAAGGGGGTGAAACTCTAGATCCAAACTGTAACACACCTATATCCATCCTGCCCTATGTTTCGAAAGTATTTGAAAGTCAAGTTAACAAACAGATCACCAACCATTTCGAACCCCACCGTACCTTCTCCCCTATGCAATCTGGTTTCCGAGCTGGTCTTGGGTGCACCTCAGCCACGCTCAAGCTACTAAACAATATAATAACCGCGACCGATAAAAGACAGTACTGTGCAGCCGTCTTCATCGACCTGGCCAAGGATTTTGACTCTGTCAATCACTGCATTCTTATTGGCAGACTAAATAGCCTTTGTTTCTCAAATGACTACCTCGCCTGGTTCACCAACTACTTCTCAGATAGAGTTCAATGTGTCAAATCGGAGGGCCTGTTGTCTGGACCTCTGGCAGTCTCTATGGGGGTGCCACAGGGTTCAATTCTCCGGCCGACTCTATTCTCTGTGTATATCAATGATGTCGCTCTTGCTGCTGGTGACTCTCAGATCCACCTCTACGCAGATGACACCATTTTGTATTCATCTGGCCCTTCATTGGACACTGTGTTAACAAACCTCCAAACAAGCTTCAATGCCATACAACACTCCTTCCGTAGCCTCCAAATGCTCTTAAACGCTAGTAAAACTAAATGCATGCTCTTCAATCGAACGCTGCTTGCACCCGCCCGCCCGACTAGAATCACTACTCTCGGCGGGTCTGACTTAGAATATGTGGACAACCACAAATAGCTAGGTGTCTGGTTAGACCGTAAACTCTCCTTCCAGACTCACATTAAGTTAAATCTAGAATCGGCTTCCTATTTCGCAATAAAGCCTCCTTCACTCATGCTGCCAAACATGCCCTCGTAAAACTGACTATCCTACCGATCCTTGACTTCGGCGATGTAATTTACAAAATAGCCTCCAACACTCTACTCAGCAAATTGGATGTAGTCTATCACAGTACCATCCGTTTTGTCTCCAAAGCCCCATACACTACCCACCACTGTGACCTGTACGCTCTTGTTGGCTGGTCCTCACTACATGTTCGTCGTCAAACCCACTGGCTCCAGGCCATCTATAAATCACTGCTAGGCAAATCCCCGCCTTATCTTAGCTCATTGGTCACCATAGCAGCACCCACCTGTAGTCTGCGCTCCAGCAGGTATATCTCACTGGTCATTCCCAAAGCCAACACCTCCTTTGGCCGCCATTCCTTCCAGTTCTCTGCTGCCAATGACTGGAACGAATTGCAAAAATCTCTGAAGCTGGAGACTCTTATCTCCCTCAATAACTTTAAGCATCAGTTGTCAGAGCACCTTACCGATCACTGCACCTGTACACAGCCCATCTGAAATTAGCCCACTCAACTACCTCATCCCTATATTGTTATTTATTTTGCTCTTTTGCACCCCAGTATCTCTATTTGCACATAATCTCTTGCACATCTAGCATTCCAGTGTTAATACTATTGTAATTATTCTGCACTATAGCCTATTTATTGCCTTACCCCCATAACTTGCTACATTTGCACACACTGTATATATATTTTCTGTTGTATTTCTGACTTTATGTTTTTTACCCCATATGTAACTCTGTATTGTTTTTATTGCACTACTTTGCTTTATCTTGGCCAGGTCGCAGTTGTAAATGAGAACCTGTTCTCAACTGGCTTACCTGGTTAAATAAAGGTGAAATAAAAAATAAAAATAAATCTTAGCTCATTGGTCTCCATAGCAACACCCACCTGTAGTATGCGCTCCAGCAGGTATATCTCACTGGTCATCCCCAAAGCCAACACCTCCTTTGGCCAACATTACTTCCAGTTCTCTGCTGCCAATGACTGGAACGATCTGCAAAAATCTCTGAAGTTGGAGACTCTTATCTCCCCCACTAACTTTAAGCATCAGTTGTCAGAGCAGCTTACCGATCACTGCACCTGTACACAGCCCATCTGTAATTAGCCCACCCAACTACCTCATCCCTATATTGTTATTTATTTTTTCTCATTTGCACCCCAGTATCTCTATTTGCACATCATCTTCTGCACTTCTATCACTCCAGTGTTAATACTAAATTGTAATTATTTTGCACTATGGCCTATTTATTGCCTTACCTCCATAACTTACTACATTTGCACACACTGTATATAGATTTTCTATTGTCTTTTTTGACTGTACGTTTTGTTTACCCCATATGTAACTCTGTGTTGTTGTTGTTTTTATCACACTGCTTTGCTTTATCTTGGCCAGGTCGCAGTTGTAAATGAGAACTTGTTCTCAACTGGCTTACCTGGTTAAATAAAGGTTAAATAAAAAATAAATAAATAGTGGTCATTGTCACAAAGCCACACCCATCCTACCTGTGTTAGAAGTTCAGAAGGAGGAAGTGTAGCTACATAGAAATAATGACACTCAAATATAAAATCATCAAATGAAAGAATAAAGATTGATCTCAGCCTAATCAAGGTGTACTGTGTATTACAACACACATTCCAATGTTCAAACTTGTAAAACGGATGCATGAGCTTTCTACTAATGCGACTCGGTGCATCGAATGGCAATGTCCGCGATCGGTATAACGCTGCGAAAACGCTTGCTGATTTGACAGCTACAACGCAGTAACACCTCTGACATGGCCTAAGGGTCTTTCTATAAACTAGAGAACCAGTGAAGATTTTCTGCGCTGGACAACTTACAGATACAGCTGTTGATAAGTAATTGATATAAGGAACATTCAATAAAATTCACAGGTTAATTTAATAAATGATTTTCAACCCTTTCTCTTGGTGTCTTGACAGATTTGTCCAAAATCGTGTGACATAAAACTACATTTCTTACCTTGTATTTTTGGCAGTGTTTGTTGTTATATCATATAAGTATTTATCAGTTAAATTAGACATTGAACTTGAACCCGGTAAGAATCCTGGATCTTGCTCGGACAGTTCTTTTAGATGCCGATTTTGGAAAAGCACTGTAACTAGGCCTTCGTAACATTTAGTGTTTCCTGTTACGGCGTGAATATCGTTGTCATGGTTGCACAAATCCAAAATGTATGTGATTGCAGAATCGAATGCTTCTAACTGATATAGTCTTTACTTCATAATTAAAACCAAAATCGATAGTCATTAAACGTGGTTCTTCAATAAATACTTGTTGGATGCACATTTGATGTCCAGCTGTTTTAATTACGTTGTGATTGTTTCACACATCTTATCCAGGAAATTATTTTCTGAATGACAGTCAAGTGACAAACAGCTGTTGTGATACAGCACTTGATGCATTAACAGCCAAAGTGCCAGA
The DNA here is from genome assembly GCF_964263955.1 of Coregonus lavaretus. Lineage (NCBI taxonomy): Eukaryota > Metazoa > Chordata > Actinopteri > Salmoniformes > Salmonidae > Coregonus > Coregonus lavaretus. Next base: position 214,051 of record NW_028163239.1, on the reverse strand, counting down.
AAAATGATGTTTGCAAGGAATGTCCAGAATGTTTTGATGTCTCATTCGTTAACCACATGAAGACCATTGTGCCGTGAATGGCATGACAATGGGCCTCGCGATCTCATCACAGTATCTCTGTGCATTCAAATTGCCATCGATAAAATGCAATTGTGTTCGTTGTGCATAGCTTATGCCTGCCCATACCATCAACCCACCGCAACCATGGGCCACTCTGTTCACAATGTTGACATCAGCAAACCGCTCTCCCACACGTCTGCCATCTGCCAGGTACAGTTGAAACCGGGATTCATCTGTGAAGAGCATACTTCTCCAGTGTGCCTGATGAGCTTCCCTGAGACGGTTTCTGGCAGTTTGTACAGATATTCTTTGGTTGTGCAAACCCCCAGTTTCATCAGCTGTCCGGGTGGCTGGTCTCAGACGATCCCGCAGGTGAAGAAGCTGGATGTGGTGGTCCTGGACTGGTGTGTTTACACATTGGTCTGCGGTTGTGAGGCCGATTGGACGTACTGCCAAATTCTCTAAAACGACAATGGTAGAGAAATTAACATTAAATTATCTGGTAACAGCTCTGGTGAACATTCCTGATGTCAGCATGCCATTTGCACGCTCCCTCAACTTGAGACATCTGTGGCTTGTTGTGTGACAAAGTTGCACATTTTAGATTGGCCTTTTATTGTCCCCAGCACAAGGTGCACCTGTGTAATGATCATGCTGTTTAATCAGCTTCTTGATATGCCACACCTGTCATGTGGATGGATTATCTTGGCAAAGGAGAAATTCTCACTAACAGGGATGTAAACCAATTTGTGCACAACATTTGAGAGAAATAAGCTTTTTGTGCTTATGGAATTGATGTGATCTTTTATTTCAGCTGATGAAACATGGGACCAAGACTTTACATGTTGCGTTTATATTTTTATTCAGTGAACAATCCATTAATGGCAGTTCCCATTCAAGTCAGGACTGGCATCCATTGCTAGTGTACCCATGAGTTTAACAGTCAAATTGCCAGGGTTAGAGGTTACAAAACCCTTCCATGGATTATATGTCTATGGCCACAATGCAACAAGCTGTATATTTGGCATGCATGCTGGCCAAACTGCACCCTACCCTACTGTAGGCCACCGGTAACTGCCAAAATAAAGGAAACGCTTGAGTAAATATGAGATACAAATATTATGTCATGGCCTGGGGTGGTTACCGGTTGGTTTAGGTCCACTAGTAGAATCTATGTCAAGGTGTATTTTCCTGACTTGGTTTAGGTCCACTAGTAGAATCTATGTCAAGGTGTATTTTCCTGACTTGGTTTAGGTCCACTAGTAGATTATATGTCAAGGTGTATTTTCCTGACTTGGTTTAGGTCCACTAGTAGATTCTATGCCAAGGTGTATTTTCCTGACTTGGTTTAGGTCCACTAGTAGATTCTATGTCAAGGTGTATTTTCCTGACTTGGTTTAGGTCCACTAGTAGATTCTATGTCAAGGTGTATTTTCCTGACTTGGTTTAGGTCCACTAGTAGATTCTATGCCAAGGTGTATTTTCCTGACTTGGTTTAGGTCCACTAGTAGATTCTATGTCAAGGTGTATTTTCCTGACTTGGTTTAGGTCCACTAGTAGATTCTATGTCAAGGTGTATTTTCCTGACTTGGTTTAGGTCCACTAGTAGATTCTATGCCAAGGTGTATTTTCCTGACTTGGTTTAGGTCCACTAGTAGATTCTATGCCAAGGTGTATTTTCCTGACTTGGTTTAGGTCCACTAGTAGATTCTATGCCAAGGTGTATTTTCCTGACTTGGTTTAGGTCCACTAGTAGATTCTATGTCAAGGTGTATTTTCCTGACTTGGTTTAGGTCCACTAGTAGATTCTATGTCAAGGTGTATTTTCCTGACTTGGTTTAGGTCCACTAGTAGATTCTATGTCAAGGTGTATTTTCCTGACTTGGTTTAGGTCCACTAGTAGATTCTATGTCAAGGTGTATTTTCCTGACTTGGTTTAGGTCCACTAGTAGATTCTATGTCAAGGTGTATTTTCCTGACTTGGTTTAGGTCCACTAGTAGATTCTATGTCAAGGTGTATTTTCCTGACTTGGTTTAGGTCCACTAGTAGATTCTATGTCAAGGTGTATTTTCCTGACTTGGTTTAGGTCCACTAGTAGATTCTATGTCAAGGTGTATTTTCCTGACTTGGTTTAGGTCCACTAGTAGATTCTATGCCAAGGTGTATTTTCCTGACTTGGTTTAGGTCCACTAGTAGATTCTATGCCAAGGTGTATTTTCCTGACTTGGTTTAGGTCCACTAGTAGATTCTATGCCAAGGTGTATTTTCCTGACTTGGTTTAGGTCCACTAGTAGATTCTATGTCAAGGTGTATTTTCCTGACTTGGTTTAGGTCCACTAGTAGATTCTATGTCAAGGTGTATTTTCCTGACTTGGTTTAGGTCCACTAGTAGATTCTATGTCAAGGTGTATTTTCCTGACTTGGTTTAGGTCCACTAGTAGATTCTATGTCAAGGTGTATTTTCCTGACTTGGTTTAGGTCCACTAGTAGATTCTATGTCAAGGTGTATTTTCCTGACTTGGTTTAGGTCCACTAGTAGATTCTATGTCAAGGTGTATTTTCCTGACTTGGTTTAGGTCCACTAGTAGATTCTATGTCAAGGTGTATTTTCCTGACTTGGTTTAGGTCCACTAGTAGATTCTATGTCAAGGTGTATTTTCCTGACTTGGTTTAGGTCCACTAGTAGATTCTATGTCAAGGTGTATTTTCCTGACTTGGTTTAGGTCCACTAGTAGATTCTATGTCAAGGTGTATTTTCCTGACTTGGTTTAGGTCCACTAGTAGATTCTATGTCAAGGTGTATTTTCCTGACTTGGTTTAGGTCCACTAGTAGATTCTATGTCAAGGTGTATTTTCCTGACTTGGTTTAGGTCCACTAGTAGATTATATGTCAAGGTGTATTTTCCTGACTTGGTTTAGGTCCACTAGTAGATTCTATGCCAAGGTGTATTTTCCTGACTTGGTTTAGGTCCACTAGTAGATTCTATGCCAAGGTGTATTTTCCTGACTTGGTTTAGGTCCACTAGTAGATTCTATGCCAAGGTGTATTTTCCTGACTTGGTTTAGGTCCACTAGTAGATTCTATGTCAAGGTGTATTTTCCTGACTTGGTTTAGGTCCACTAGTAGATTCTATGCCAAGGTGTATTTTCCTGACTTGGTTTAGGTCCACTAGTAGATTCTATGCCAAGGTGTATTTTCCTGACTTGGTTTAGGTCCACTAGTAGATTCTATGCCAAGGTGTATTTTCCTGACTTGGTTTAGGTCCACTAGTAGATTCTATGTCAAGGTGTATTTTCCTGACTTGGTTTAGGTCCACTAGTAGATTCTATGCCAAGGTGTATTTTCCTGACTTGGTTTAGGTCCACTAGTAGATTCTATGTCAAGGTGTATTTTCCTGACTTGGTTTAGGTCCACTAGTAGATTCTATGTCAAGGTGTATTTTCCTGACTTGGTTTAGGTCCACTAGTAGATTCTATGTCAAGGTGTATTTTCCTGACTTGGTTTAGGTCCACTAGTAGATTCTATGTCAAGGTGTATTTTCCTGACTTGGTTTAGGTCCACTAGTAGATTATAGGAGCATCGAAGCTGTTCTGGCAGCTCGTGGTGACCAAACACCCTTTTAAGACACTATGTTGGTGTTTCCTTTATTTTGGCAGTTACCTGTATGCGCTTGTGGTGATAATTTAATATTTTCTAGAAACTATTGATCCTCTATGGCTACATTATGCTCTCTGGTGTATTTTGAAAATTGAAAGCGGGCTCCTGTGGTTGGATAAAACAAAAAAAGCATGCTGAAAGTCTGTCAATTTGTTTAGTGTAAAATAGCATTGTATCTGGTCAAAAACTATTTATTCCAAAAAGTTTACTACGGGTTGGTAACAGGCTGATTGGTCGGCTGTAGGTGAAACAATTATTGTTGTCTCATCAATAATGACAAGCCACCAGGGTCTGACAACTTGGATGGAAAATTAGTGAGGATAATAGCGGACGATATTGCCACTCCTATTTGCTATATCTTCAATCTAAACCTACTAGAAAGTGTGTTCCCTCAGGCCTGGAGGGAAGCAAAACTCATTCTGCTATCCAAGAATAGTAAAGGCCCCTTTACTGGCTCAAATAGCCGACCAAATCAGCCTGTTACCAACCTTTAATTGTGTTTGACCAGATACAATGCTAATTTACTGTAAACAAATTGACAACAGACTTTCAGTGTGCTTATAGGGAAGGACATTCAACAAGCACAGCACTTACACAAATTAATTGATGATTAAAAGAGTGTGCAGATTTTGACATTATCGATCATAGTCTGCAGCTAGAAAAACGTATGTGTTATGGCTAGGGCTGTGGCGGTCACGAAATTTCGTCAGCCTGTGATTTTCAAGCAAATAACCGCCAGTCTCATGGTAAATTACCGTTAATTAACATAAACACTTATTGGAATCTCCTGGCTTCCACACATAGCCTACAAGCCACTGGTGCAGACCTTTGGAAAATCTACATTTTAAAAAGTCAGAAAAATCCATGTAATAAAGCTTACACATTTTAGACAGGTCCAAAGAAACATGATATGAAGAAAATGTAGTCTATTTCAGAAGAACAGAATAGCATACTCTGAATTGTCCTTCTGTTAGGTCCTGATCTGGCTATGCCATATGGCTGTGGGCTACACTAGTTCATTTAGCAGACCAGATTTGCTTAGAATTCCATGGCATTATTGTATAGTATTTTATAGTATGAAGAATACAATTGAACAAAGCTGAATAAAATGGAAAGGATATTTTCTCCAAACGATTTGAGGGAGTGCGCACATGCGGATATTCTGTGTTGAGCGGTTAACAAAGAAACAGGAACTCCTACATGCTTAATTTAGAGTTATTTATGTAACTTTAGTTGTGATACAAATGTTGAGCTATATGTTTTGATTTTTTTATACATTCTAAGGCTGCATGATGTGACTAATGATGATTTGAAAAAAGTCAATTGAAAGGCATGAGCTCTGCTTTGTTTTTGTTGCGCAGGCTGTACACACTTCATCAGTCTCTCATTCAATATTTGACAAGCACTTGATAATGCCTCGAATTTCCCGGCGGCATCCCCTTTGTGTGGCCATAACGGCCACTAAAAAAAATCCATGTCTTTTGTGGCCGTTGTGCCCTTGGGCTGAATATAATAAGTTTAATTCCTTCTCTCTGCGTGCTGCGTGCTCCGAACATGGCTCTCCGTCACGTGATCAGGTCTTTCTCACAGGCTACAAGTGAAGAGAGACACATCGGGGCCGCCACTGCGCGCGTCCTTATCCAATTCCGAGGCGCATCTTGAAGCTCTTGGAAGAACTGTCCACATTTACTTTTTGTCAGCCCACAAGATAAGTAGGCCTAACGAACAGCAAAAGCACTAGCCTATGTCAATCTACTATCCCCACGGTACAAAATTATGCATGTAATGCTTTTATTACAAAGGTGCATTTTTATGGTGAAAACTATCTTCCCCAAACTTGAAACTCAAAGCGGATTAATGTGCCTAATTTTAAGAAGTTATTTAGCCACTTTAGTTGTGATACAAACCTTATCAAAACATATAGGCCTATTGGCTAGGCTACATGAGGTGTGGGTCTATGATTGGAAAAAGTTGCAAAAAAAAGGAATGCGTTGTTTCCTGCCTTATGCTGTGCATCATTCACAAGTGATAATATAGAATTCACAAGTGATAGGCAAATATTGTCACCCATCAGACTATTATTGATTTAATCTTGTCTTAACATATACTAAATAATATGTGTGAAATGTGTTTTGATTTAGAATGGACCAGGGGCAGGGAAAAAAAGTAATAATCTATGCACTTAAATAGCGAATGGAGGATGTTTTTCCCGTGGTTCATTTTCATGCCAGCCAGGTAGGCTATACTCCTGTTGTAAAGAGAAGCAATGTGCTTAAAATTAGGAAAGTTGAGAAATAAATATAGTAGGCCTAGCCTATAGAAAGCTGATGGGATCCTCCTCTTTTTATTAGAGGCCATCACTCTGTTTTCTCACGCAATTGCATAGCCTATAGAAATGTTGCGCAACATGAACTCATGGGCTCTCATGAAGTGTTTGATTAGATTTTTGAAAACATTAGCATTGATGTCTGAGTGATTAGAGGGACAATAGAGTGCTGAGTACCAGGCAGTTAGCAAGTTTGGTAGGCTACTAATGACCATCAGCAGCATCAGCGCTTGGAGAAGCCTAATTACCGTGACTAAACGGTCACATGGAATTTGACTGCCTTCATGACTGGTGACCGCCGGTGTGGCGGTAATACGGTCACCGTAACAGCCCTAGTTATGGCTTTACACCCCATGCTATATTGTGGATAAAGAGTTACCTGTCTAACAGAACACAAAGGGTGTTCTTTAATGGATGCCTCTCCAACATAATCCAGGTATCAAGTAATTATTATATTATTATTAACGATTCAAGTAAATACAAATACCCCTTATGGAACAACGGGGACTGTGAAGAGACACACACACAGGAACAGACACGCATACGCACACACACACACGCTAGCACACGCACTCTACACACACATACATTGTAATATTGTTGTATGGTGGTATTGTACACCTTGTATTGTAGATATGTAGTGGTGTAATAATGTTTTATGATGTACTGTTTTATCATTTGTTTCATGTGTAATGTAAGTATGAAATAAGTGCCTTAATGTTGTTGGACCCCAGGAAGGGTAGCTACAAATACCCATGTCATCCAAAAAAGTTGACTCAAGTTTGCCAAAAAGCACCTGGAGCACCTGGCTGATCATCAATACTTTTGGAAGAATGCTCTATGGACAGATTAGTCAAAATAATAACTTTTTGGATGACATGGGTCCCAATATGCCTGGCGAAAACCAAACTCTCCATTCCACAGTAAGAACCTCATACCAACGGTCAAGCATGGTGGTGGTAGTGTGATGGTTTGGGGATAATATACTGCCTCAGGACCTGGACGACTTGCCTTAATCAAATCTAATCTAATGCTATTTGTCACATGCTCCGAAATACAACAGGTGTAGAAAGAATAATGAATTCTGCTCTGTATAAAAAAAATATGCCCTACGATAGACTAGCATCTTGTATATCAAGCAGCCTCACACTACAGAATGAGGAGATAGACTCCTGCCCTATGGGCTGTTCAAACTTGTTGATCACATGCGTATTCATGATAATATGCCATTTTAGCAGACGCTTTTATCCAAAGTGACTCACAGTCATGTGTGCATACATTTTTACGTATGGGTGGTCCCGGGGATCGAACCCACTACCCTGGCATTACAAGCGCCATGCTCTACCAATTGAGCTACAGAGGACCATAGCATTCTACAGCAGAATGTCAGGCCATCCGTCTGTGATCTGAAGCTAAAGCGCAGCTGGGTCATGCAGCAAGACAATGATCCAAAACACACAATCAAGTCTATATGAAAATGGCTAAAAAGCAACAAAGTTGAAGTTGTGGAATAGCCTAGTCAAAGTCCAGACCTAATCCCAATTAAAATGTTGTAGGACTTAAAACGTGCAGTTCATGCTTGAAAACCCACACGTCGTTGAGTTACAGCAGTTCTGCATGGAAGAGTGGGACAAAATTCCTACAGGAAGCGTTTGGTTGGAGTCATTGCAGCTAAAGGTGGCACAACCAGTTAGAGTGTAAGGGGGCAATTACTTTTTCCCACAGGGACATTGGGTGTTGCATAACTTATTTTATTTCTTAAACAAAGTTATGTAATTGTTGTTATTTGTTCACCCAGGTTCCCTTTATCTAATATTAAGCTTTGGTTGAAGATCTGATAAAATTCAGTATAAAAAATATGCAAAAGTAGAGAAAATTAGTAAGAGGGCAAGTACTTTTTCATGGCACTATACATTAAAGATAACTTCAATGCAATCGTATCATATGGCAACATGCCAATGACCTTGAATGTATGGGGCTGAATGTCATCCTCTCCCCTCATATGTCTCTCACTATTATTGGATTATATCGACCACCAACATCTGATACCTCGTTTTATGACCATCTAAATGCTATGCTTAAAGAATGTGACAATAAGAAGGAGATCATCTTCATGGGCGATTTCAATTTTAACTGGGAAAACAAAACTCAGAGATCACAGACCATTTCAACCTGACTCAAATAATACAAGGACCAACCAGAGTAACACAGACATTCCAGACTCAAATGGATCTGGTGTTCACTAACAGACCTGATCGAATAACTAAGTCCCTTAACTTACTAACTGGCATATCTGACCACAATGCTACATTGGTGGTTAGAAATATCACTAGAAAGAGATTTAAGAACCATATCAATGTGCAACAGTACGATCAAAAATACCTGTAATGTGAGCAGAGTAACTAGGATGTAGCTACCAGTCAAATTGACTGATCTGATCTGTTATGCAATGAAGACCCAGAGTCTGGATACAGAACATTTCTGTCAGCTTTTGACAAAGTGAATACCTGTTTTACCAGGAAATTCCAATGTAAGACGTAAAACCTCTCTAACATGGCCCAATGAGGACCTCTGGAGGCAGATGAGAGAACGGGATCTTTCCTTGAAAAAAGCACTGAAGTCTGGTCAGAATGATGACAGACGTATATTTACATCACTGAGAATCAAGGTGGTAAGGAATATAAAAAAAGCAAAAGCAGAGTGGCAAAGTGATTTGGGAAAATCTCCACAAACTAACAGGGACAGGAGATGAAAAGTCCAAAAAGCATCCTGAATTAAAGGTTAATGGGATTATAATTAAAGACTTCAATTTGATATCCACCAACTAAAAAAATGAAAATAATTGTTGACTCTATCAGGGAACTGAATCAAATATTTCCAACCAAGACCACAGTTCTCACCCCCATGGATAATAATAAACCAATATTCAGAATTCCTGAAATTTCAGCTTCAGCAGTTGACAGTACTATAAGATTCTGTAGGAACTCTAGAACAAAATATGTATTTGCTCTAGACACTATTCCTGAAGACACACATATTATTTATTTCTGTCAAGGGGTGCTGAAGGTGGGTGTGGTGCATGAATCAAGCGCAGGACGCAGAAGCTCAGTCCAAAAGACTTTAGTGCAATATTCACGTGGAAAATAAGCACAATAAGCCCGAAGGCGAAATCACGGCGCACACAGGCGTCAAACAAACGGCGCACTAACATGTGCGAAAAACCTCTCCAAAACACTGGAGGGAAGTACGTAGCTCCAACACGAAAACAGAAGAGCAATCACACACAAAGACAAACACAACCAACGAGAACTAAATAGGACACTAACGAGGACTAACAAGACACAGGTGTACAACATAAAGACAAAACCAAACGAACATGAAACATAGATCGGTGGCAGCTAGTACTCCGGGGACGACGACTGCCGAAGCCTGCCCGAACCAGGCGGAGGAGCAGCCTCGGCCGAAACCGTGACAGTACCCCCCCCCCCCCTTGACGCGCGCCCCAGCCGTGCGCCGACCCCGGCCTCGGGGACGACCAGGAGGACGCGGAGCAGGGCGCGCGGGATGGTCCCGGTGGAACTCCGACAGGAGAGATGGGTCTAGGATGTCCCTCCGCGGCACCCAGCACCGCTCCTCCGGGCCGTACCCCTCCCACTCCACGAGATACTGGAGACCCCCCATCCGGCGTCTGGAGTCCAAGATGGACCGAACGGTGTACGCCGGAGCCCCCTCGATGTCCAGTGGGGGCGGAGGAGTCTCTCCTATCTCATTGTCCTGGAGTGGACCAGCTACCACCGGCCTGAGAAGAGACACATGGAACGAGGGGTTAATATTCTTATACTCAACAGGTAGATGTAACCTATAACACACCTTGTTCAATCTTCTCAGGACTTTAAAGGGCCCCACAAACCGCCGACCCAGCTTCCGGCAGGGCAGGCGGAGGGGTAGCTTTCTGGTAGAGAGCCAGACTCGATCTCCGGCCCCTCACTGCGGTGGAGATCGGCGCTCGCCTTGTGACGAAGGACGGCCCGCTGCAGGTGGACGTGGGCAGCGTTCCACGTCTCTTCCGAGCGCCTCATCCAATCATCCACCTCAGGGGCCTCGATCTGGCTCTGCTGCCACGGTGCCACGGTGCCAGAACCGGCTGGTAACCTAACACACATTGGAAGGGGTTTAGGTTGGTAGAGGAGTGGCGGAGAGAGTTCTGGGCCATCTCGGCCCAGGGAATGTACCGTGCCCACTCCTCAGGCCGGTCCTGGCAATACGACCTCAGAAACCTACCCACATCCTGGTTGACACGTTCTACCTGCCCATTACTCTCCGGGTGGTACCCTGAGGTAAGGCCAACCGAGACCCCCAAACGCTCCATGAACGCTCTCCAAACACGGGAGGTAAACTGGGGGCCTCGATCAGACACTATATCCTCGGGTACCCCGTAATGCCGGAAGACGTGGGTAAATAGGGCCTCAGCGGTCTGTAGGGCAGTAGGAAGACCCGACATATGGAGAAGACGACAGGCCTTAGAGAACCGGTCCACAACGACCAGGATGGTGGTATTCCCCTGAGAGAGGGGAAGGTCTGTCAAAAAATCCACGAGAGGTGGGACCATGGTCGTTGTGGAACGGGCAGGGGTTGTAACTTACCCCTGGGCAGATGTCGGGGCGCCTTACACTGGGCGCACACCGAGCAGGAGGAGACATAAACCCTCACATCCCTAGCCAAAGTAGGCCACCAGTATTTAGTGCTAAGGCAATGCACTGTCCGGCCAATACCCGGATGTCCAGAGGAGGGTGACGTGTGAGCCCAGTAAATGAGTCGATCCCGAATCTCGAGCGGAACGTACTTCCGACCCTCAGGACACTCTGGAGGGCTGGGGTCGGTACGCAACGCTCACTCGATTTCAGCATCGACCTCCCACACCACCGGTGCCACAAGGCAAGACTCCGGTAGTATGGGAGTAGGCTCAACGGACCTCTCCTCCGTGTCATACCACCGGCACAGTGCATCTGCCTTACCATTCTGGGACCCAGGGATGTACGTGATTTTAAATACGAACCTGGTGAGAAAAATACTCCATCGAGCCTGGCGAGGGTTCAGTCTCCTCGCTGCCCGGATGTACTCCAGGTTCCGATGGTCAGTCAAAATGAGGAAAGGGTGTTGAGCCCCCTCAAGCCAATGCCTCCACACCTTAAGGGCTTGAACTACAGCTAACAGCTCCCTGTCCCCAACGTCATAGTTACGCTCCGCCGGGCTGAGCTTTTTAGAATAAAAAGCACAGGGGTGGAGTTTAGGTGGCGAGCCAGACCGTTGAGAGAGAACGGCCCCTATACCTGCCTCAGACGCGTCCACCTCAACCTGAAAGGGTAATGCGGGATCCGGATGCGCCAGCACCGGAGCCGAAGTAAACAGGTCCTTCAGTCTCCCAAAGGCCCTGTCCGCATCAGCTGACCACTGCAGGCGCACCGGACCCCCTTTCAGAAGGGACGTGATGGGAGCTGCCACCTGTCCAAAACCCTGGATAAACCCCCGGCAGTAATTCGCAAAGCCCAAGAACTGCTGCACCTCATTTACAGTGGTTGGGGTTTGCCAATTACGCACAGCGGACACACGATCCACCTCCATTCTCACCCCTGACGCGGACAACCGATAACCCAAAAAGGAGACAGACTCCTGGAAAAACAGACATTTCTCTGCCTTGACATATAGGTCGTATTCCAACAGCCTCCTCAATACACGACGCACCAGGGTTACATGCTCGGCTCGGGTAGACGAGTACACCAGAATATCATCAATGTACACGACCACCCCTTGTCCCTGCATATCCCGGAAAATGTCATCTACGAAGGATTGGAAGACTGATGGAGCATTCATCAACCCATATGGCATGACAAGATACTCGAAATGACCTGACGTGGTACTAAACGCTGTCTTCCATTTGTCGCCCTCCCTAATGCGCACCAAGTTATACGCGCTCCTGAGATCCAGTTTTGTGAAAAACCGCGCTCCATGCAATGACTCCGTCATGGTCGCAATCAGAGGGAGTGGATAACTGTATTTCACAGTAATCTGATTGAGACCACGGTAATCAATGCACGGGCGCAACCCTCCATCTTTCTTTTTCACAAAAAAGAAGCTTGAGGAGGCGGGAGAAGTGGAGGGCCGAATGTATCCCTGTCTCAAAGATTCGGCTATGTAAGTCTCCATAGCTTTTCTCTCCTCTTGAGACAAAGGATACACATAGCTCCGTGGGAGCGCTGCTCCTGCCTGGAGATCAATCGCACTATCCCCCTGTCTATGAGGAGGCAACTGCGTCGCCCTAGTTTTGCTAAACACGAGAGCTAAATCCCCATATTCAGGCGGAATGTGCAGTGCGGGGACTTGGTTTGGAATTTCCACCGAAGTCGCCCCCACGGAAACACCCAGACATCGCCCCTCGCACTGAGCAGACCACCCATCGAGAGCCCTCTGTTGCCACGAAATAGCAGGGTTATGGGTGCTTAACCAGGGAATTCCCAGCACCACTGGGTACGCAGGAGAGTCGATCAGATACAGCTGTATAGTCTCTTCATGACCCCCCTGCGCACACATCCTAAGTGGCGCTGTGATCTCCCTAATCAACCCCGACCCCAATGAGCGGCTATCTAAGGCATGAACGGGAAAAGGTTTGTCAACAGGTAGGAGAGGGATCCCTAAATCTAAACAAAACTTCCGATCAACAAAATTCCCAGCTGCGCCTGAATCTACTAGCGCCTTATGCTGGGAATGAGGTGCAACATGTGGAAAACAAACAGGTATACAAAAGTGCGCAACAGAAAGCTCTGGGTAAGTGGGACGTCTACTCACCTGGGAGGCCCCCCCAGTGCGTGGCCTGTTGTCTTCTCCCCCGGAGAACCCTCCCCAGCACCTGGCCGCAGTGTGCCCTCCACGACCGCACTTGGTGCAGGAGACAGGCCCCCTCGGGCTCCTCCTCCTCCTTTCTCTAGCGCCGGCACCCCCGAGCTCCATAGGCCTCGGCTCGGAGGTGCCGGAGGGCGGAATGGACGGACACCCCTTGGGACGTCCACGGGTGGCCAGCAGGGTGTCCAGACGGATGGACATATCGACCAACTGGTCGAAGGAAAGATGGGTATCCCTGCAGGCCAACTCACGTTGAACGTCCTCCCGTAGGCTACATCGAAAATGGTCGATGAGGGCCCGTTCATTCCACCCTGCGTCCGCCGCTAGAGTCCGGAACTCAAGAGCAAACGCCTGTGCGCTCCTCCTCCCCTGTCTCAAGTGGACTAGACGCTCCCCCGCCGCTTTGCCCTCAGGTGGAAGGTCGAACACGGCCTTGAAGCGACGGGAGAACTCGGCGTAGGAGATGGTGTTGGCGTCCATCTTCCTCCACTTGGCGTTAGCCCACTCCAACGCCTTGCCCGTGAGACAGGAGATGAGGGCGGAAACGCTCTCGTGTCCCGAGGGTACCGGGTGTACAGTGGCCAGGTAGAGCTCCACCTGCAGGAGGAACCCCTGACACCCGGCAGCTGTTCCGTCATACGCCCTCGGGAGCGAGAGCCGAATCCCCCTGGGTTCCGGACCTGGGACTGGTGGACCGGCCGATTGGGTTGGCAGGGTAGGTGGAGGCGTGGGTACCCCGCTGGCCTCCCATCGGTGCAAGGTGTTGATGACGTCCTGTGGAGCGGTCCCCAGTTGTCGTATCTGGTCATCTTGGCCGCGGACATGCTCCTCGAGCGACTCAGGCGTAACTGCAGATCCTGCTGATTCCATTCTGGTGTGTGAATCTGTCAAGGGGTGCTGAAGGTGGGTGTGGTGCATGAATCAAGCGCAGGACGCAGAAGCTCAGACCAAAAGACTTTAGTGCAATATTCACGTGGAAAATAAGCACAATAAGCCCGAAGGCGAAATCACGGCGCACACAGGCGTCAAACAAACGGCGCACTAACATGTGCGAAAAACCTCTCCAAAACACTGGATGGAAGTACGTAGCTCCAACACGAAAACAGAAGAGCAATCACACACAAAGACAAACACAACCAACGAGAACTAAATAGAACACTAACGAGGACTAACAAGACACAGGTGTACAACATAAAGACAAAACCAAACGAACATGAAACATAGATCGGTGGCAGCTAGTACTCCGGGGACGACGACCACCGAAGCCTGCCCGAACCAGGAGGAGGAGCAGCCTCGGCCGAAACCTTGACAATTTCCCCCTGTTGTACATCTAGTTAATCTGTCCATCAAATATGGGTTCTTCACCAATACTTGGAAGTCTGCTGCAGTGATACCTGTTTTAAAATCTGGTGACCCAACACTGGTGGAAAATTACCGACCTATAAGCATTCTTTCAGTGCTATCAAAAGCAGTTGAAAGATGGCTGGCTGATCATCTGACTAAACACCTCAAATCAGGGCAACTCCATACATCAAATGCAATTTGGATTTAGAACTAACCACTCAAATATGGAAAGAGCAAATTGCTATATTTTGAAGTGCATTAAATCTAAACTGGACATAGGTGATGATTTCGGCGCAGTCTTTTTGGATCTTAAAAAGTCCTTTGATACTGTGAATCATGAGGTCCTCTTCTCCAAACTATCCTGCCTTAATGTGTCCACTGAAGCCATTAGTTGGATGTGTTCCTATCTGACAAATAGAAGCCAAAGGGTTCATCTGGGGGACACTCAGTCAGACTCTCTTAGCTATAACATTGGGTCCCACAAAGGTCAATATTAGGCCCCCTTATGTTTACAATCTACAGTACCAGTCAAAAGTTTGGACACACCTTCTCATTCTTATTCCAGTTTTTTTTTCTACATTGTGGAATAATAGTGAAAACATCAATACTATGAAATAACACATATGGAATCATGTAGTAACCAAAAAAAAGTGTTAAACAAATCAGAAGATATTTTTATATAAGTAGCCACCCTTTGACTTTTCACACTATTTTTTGGTCTCTTTTTCAAAAAAAAGTATTTTCCCCCTTTTTCGTGGTATCCAAATGGTAGTTACAGTCTTCTCCCATCACTGCAACTCCCGTACGGACTCGGGAGAGACGAAGGCCGAGAGTCCACTGAAACACAACACAGCCGAGCCGCACTGCTTCTTGACACAATGCCCACTTAACCCGGAAGCCAGCCGCACCAATATGTTGGAGGAAACACCGTACACCTGGCGACCATGTCAGCGTGCACAGCAATGGGACAAGAATTCCCCTGCAGGCCAAACCCTCCCCTAACCTGGACGACGCTGGGCCAATTGTGCGCCGCCCCATGGGTCTCCCGGGCGCGGTCGGCTGCGACAGAGCCTGGACTCAAACCAGGATCTCTAGCGGCAGAGCTAGCACTGCAATGCAGTGCCTTAGACCACTGCGCCACTCAGGAGGCCAGCTTTGCACACTCTTGGCATTCTCGCAACTAGCTTCATGAGGAAGTCACCTGGAATGCATTTCAATTAACAGGTGTGCCTTGTTAAAAGTTAATTATTGTGGAATTTCTTTCCTTCTTAATGTGTTTAAGCCAATCAGTTGTGTTGTGACAAGGTATGGATGGTATATAGAAGATAGCCCTATTTGGTGAAAGACCAAGTCCATATTATGGCAGGAACAGCTCAAATAAGCAAAGAGAAACTACAGTCCATCATTACTTTAAGACATGAAGGTCAGTCAATCCGTAAAATTTCAAGAACTTTTAAAGTTTCTTCAAGTGCAGTTGCAAAAACCATCAAGCACTATGATGAAACTGGCTCTCATGAGGACCGCCACAGGAAAGGAAGACCCAGAGTTACCTCTGCTGCAGAGGACAAGTTCATTAGAGTTACCAGCCTCAGAAATTGCAGCCCAAATAAATGCTTCACAGAGTTCAAGTAACAGACACATCTCAACATCAACTGAATCAGGCCTTCATGGTCGAATTACTGCAAAGAAACCACTACTAAAGGACACCAATAAGAAGAAGAGACTTGCCTGGGCCAAGAAACACGAGCAATGGACATTAGACCGGTGGAAATTGGTCCTTTGGTCTGATTAGTCCAAAGATTTGTAGTTCCAACTGCCATGTTTTTGTGAGACGCAGAGTAGGTGAACGGATGATCTCTGAATGTGTGGTTCCCACCGTAAAGCATGGAGGAGGAGGTGTGATGGTGTGGGGGTGCTTTGCTGGTGACACTGTCTGGGATTTATTTAGAATTCAAGGCACACTTAACCAGCATGGCTACCACAGCATTCTGCAGCGATAAGCCGTCCCATCTGGTTTGCACTTAGTGGGACTATCATTTGTTTTTCAACAGGACAATGACCCAACACACCTCCAGGCTGTGTAAGGGCTATTTTACCAAGAAGGAGAGTGATGGAGTGCTGCATCAGATGACCTGGCCTCCACAATCACCCGACCTCAACCCAATTGAGATGTAGGACGACAGAGTGAAGGAAAAGCAGCCAACAAGTGTTCAGCATATGTGAGAACTCCTTCAAGACTGTTGGAAAAGCATTCCAGGTGAAGCTGGTTGAGAGAATGCCAAGAGTGTGCAAAGCTGTCATCAAGGCAAAGGGTGGCTACTTTGAAGAATCTCAAATATAACATATATTTTGATTTGTTTAACACTTTTTTCGTTTCATGATTCCATATGTGTTATTTCATAGTTTTGATGTCTTCACTATTATTCTACAATGTAGAAAATAGGAAAAATAAAGAAAAAGCCTTGAATGAGTAGGTGTGTCCAAACTTTTGACTGGTACTGTATATAAATGATCTCCCACTTGCTTGCCCACAAGTTGACATGCAGATGTATGCAGATGATACGGTCCTGTATGTACACTCAAAAAACAGACAAGTTGTTAACAAGTTAACTGACGCTATGGTACACGTTTGTAAATGGTTGGCTGATCTGTGGTTCTTCATATGTACACTTAACAAAAATATAAATGGCAACATGTGGAGTATTTCTGTCTGTAATGAAGCCCTTTTGTGGGGAAAAACATTTTCTGATTGGCTGGGCCTGGCTCCCCAGTGGGTGTGCCTGGCTGCCAAGTGGGTGGGCCTATGCCCTCCCAGGCCCACCCATGGCTGCGCCCCTGCCCAGTCATGTGAAATCCATAGATTAGGGCCTAATGCATTTCTTTCAATTGACTGAATTCCATATATGAACTGTAACTCAGTAAAATCTTTGAAATTGTTGCATGTTGCGTTTATATTTTTTGTTCAGTATAAGACGACAGTTGATGATAGTGTTTTTGATACGAATAAGTTGTTGTTGTTATAATCATATTGTTTTGGATGTAATGTATTAGTATTTTGTATTGTTTTTATTGAGTATTTGTATTGTGGCTGTGTACCTGCCCTGGGACTACGGGTGCAAATTAGCTTTTGGCTAACCCCTGCACATTTACATGGATGTGGCATTACTATAATATTGATGTTGATTAATGTGCACTGTCCCCTATAAATAAATAAAACAAGTAGCTAGCTAACCAACAACAACTGTAATACCACACTCAGCCTTCAAGTGCCTTTAGCAGCACAGCAGTCAAGTAAACAAACTTGATGTCCAAAATAGCTGGACAAGAGGGCATTGAACCCATCATTTTTCTATTGACTACTATCACAGACAACAAAAGACTATAGCTACTATTACAGACAACACAAGAATATAGCTATTATTACAGACAAAACAACACACTATAGGTATTATTACAGACAACACAACAGACTATAGGTATTATTACAGACAACACAACACACTATAGCTATTATTACAGACAACACAAGAATATAGCTATTATTACAGACAACACAAGAATATAGCTATTATTACAGACAACACAACAGAATATAGCTATTATTACAGACAACACACTATAGGTATTATTACAGAAAACACAACAGACTATAGGTATTATTACAGACAACACAACAGACTATAGGTATTATTACAGACAACACAAGAATATAGCTATTATTACAGACAACACAAGAATATAGCTATTATTACAGACAACACAAGAATATAGCTATTATTACAGACAACACAAGAATATAGCTATTATTACAGACAACACAACAGACTATAGCTATTATTACAGACAACACAAGAATATAGCTATTATTACAGACAACACAACAGACTATAGGTATTATTACAGACAACACAACAGACTGTAGGTATTATTACAGACAACACAAGAATATAGCTATTATTACAGACAACACAAGAATATAGCTATTATTACAGACAACACAAGAATATAGCTATTATTACAGACAACACAACAGACTATAGGTATTATTACAGACAACACAAGAATATAGCTATTATTACAGACAACACAAGAATATAGCTATTATTACAGACAACACAACATAATATAGCTATTATTACAGACAACACAAGAATATAGCTATTATTACAGACAACACAACAGACTATAGGTATTATTACAGACAACACAACAGACTGTAGGTATTATTACAGACAACACAAGAATATAGCTATTATTACAGACAACACAAGAATATAGCTATTATTACAGACAACACAACAGACTATAGGTATTATTACAGACAACACAACAGACTATAGGTATTATTACAGACAACACAAGAATATAGCTATTATTACAGACAACACAACACACTATAGCTATTATCACAGACAAAACAACAGACTATAGCTATTATTACAGACAAAACAACAGACTATAGCTATTATTACAGACAAAACAACAGACTATAGATAGTGTGCCATTATTGAACACATGCCCCATCTCTCTTTTCAGTGTAAAAACAACTTCCCTGTTGAAGTTGTCAGTGATATCATAAATGTTACAGTGACTTATGCATCTGTATGTAGATTTCTACTGTAAGTTCACAGCTTATAAACCTGTATCCTTTGTCCTTTATTGGACCTGTTATCAATCCTGTGTCACTCTGAAAAGACTGTTACAAGTTGTGTTGTTTGTGGCATTACTTTTGTAGCATTCATGACACCTGAAGCCACCAGAAAAGTGGATTAGAAAGGTTTGCTAAAAGAGGTTCTCGTGCCAAGCAAAGACCTGTGGGCAGATTGCTGTATTGCACTCTGGGGTTTGTTTCTGGACCAGACCATTGTGTTTCAGCTTGAGTGTCCTGTGTCTGCCTTAAATGATGCAGAATCTTATACAGCGGCTGAAGTTCCTGATTTGGCCTCGTTTTAGATTTGGTTCACTAAGAAA
Source organism: Coregonus lavaretus (assembly GCF_964263955.1). NCBI lineage: Eukaryota > Metazoa > Chordata > Actinopteri > Salmoniformes > Salmonidae > Coregonus > Coregonus lavaretus. The sequence continues at coordinate 194,794 of NW_028163239.1, read as the reverse complement.
TGCTAGTGGCCATGACTGAATTCAACAGTGAGTTGGTTTCGGGGTGTGGTTTGATGTGGGTGTCTTGTGTATGTGTGTGTGTGTGTGTGTGTGTTCGCAGGTGGGAAGAGATAGCCAAATTATTTTGGTTGGTGTGCGACTGTTGCAAAGTTGGCTTGACTTTGGCTAGTTGGGGACTGTCAATAAATGAATTACACAATGTAAACAAGACAATATTTTCATGTAGCACACCTTTTAGTTTTCTCATGAAATGCTTTCAATATTTGTATATGAACTATAATTTATAGTTGGTTTGAGGTTTTTAAGAATTTGGAGCTATTGGAGTTCTAACATTGTCCCATGTACATTGTGTAATTTACGGAAGGTCCCTAATTACCCGCATAGGGATATCCAAAGTCAAACCACATTTACCTGTGTTTGAGACAGAAATATCATGTTAAAGAGCAACTGCCCCTAAAAACCAACTGGATCATCAAATTAAATCAAATTTTAGTTGTCACATACACGTGTTTAGCAGACGTTATAGTGGGTGTAGCGAAATGCTTGTGCTTCTAGCTCTGACAGTGCAGTAATATCTAACAAGTAATATCTAACAATTTCACAACATATACCTAATACACACAAAACTAGTAAGGAATGGAATTTAAGAAAACATACATAATGGACAAGCAATGACAGAGCGGCATGGACTAAGATACAGTAGAATATAGAATGCAGTATATACATATGAGATGAGTAATGCAAGATATGTAAACATTATTAAAGTGACTGTAAACATTATTAAACTGACTAGTGTTCCATTTCTTAAAGTGGCCAGTGACTTCAATAGGCAGCAGCAGCCTCTAATGTGATAGAAGCTGTTTTTCATTCTCTCGGTTCCAGCTTTGATGCACCTGTAGTGACCTCGCCTTCTGGATGATAGCGGGGTGAACAGGCAGTGGCTCGGGTGGTTGATGTCCTTGATGATCTTTTTGGCCTTCCTGTGACATCAGGTGCTGTATGTGTCCTGGAGGCCGGGTAGTTTGCCCCCGATAATGCGTTCGGCAGACCGCACCACCCTCTGGAGAGCCCTGCGGTTGCGGGCGGTGCAGTTGCGGTACCAGGTGGTGATACAGCCCGACAGGATGCTCTCAATTGTGCATCTGTAAAGGTTTGTGAGGGTTCTAGGTGCCAAGACGAAATTCTTCAGCCTCCTGACGTTGAAGAGGCTCTGTTGCGCCTTCTTCACCACACTATTTATAGTCACAGTGGGCACAACATCACCTACAGTGAGGGAAAAAAGTATTTGATCCCCTGCTGATTTTGTACGTTTGCCCACTGACAATGACATGATCAGTCTATAATTTTAATGGTAGGTTTATTTGAACAGTGAGAGACAGAATAACAACTAAAAAATCCAGAAAAACGCATGACAAAAATGTTATAAATTGATTAGCATTTTAATGAGGGAAATAAGTATTTGACCCCTCTGCAAAACATGACTTAGTACTTGGTGGCAAAAGCCTTGTTGGCAATTACAGAGGTCAGACGTTTCTTGTAGTTGGCCACCAGGTTTGCACACATCTCAGGAGGGATTTTGTCCCACTCCTCTTTGCAGATCTTCTCCAAGTCATTAAGGTTTCGAGCCTGACGTTTGGCAACTCGAATCTTCAGCTCCCTCCACAGATTTTCTATGGGATTAAGGTCTGGAGACTGTCTAGGCCACTCCAGGACCTTAATGTACTTCTTCTTGAGCCACTCCTTTGTTGCCTTGGACGTGTGTTTTGGCTCATTGTCACGCTGGAATACCAATCCACAACCCATTTTCAATGCCCTGGCTGAGGGGAGGAGGTTCTCACCCAAGATTTTACGGTACATGGCCCCGTCCATCGTCCCTTTGGTGCGGTGAAGTTGTCCTGTCCCCTAAGCAGAAAAACACCCCCAAAGCATAATGTTTCCACCTCCATGTTTGACGGTGGGGATGGTGTTCTTGGGGTCATAGGCAGCATTCCTCCTCCTCCAAACACGGCGAGTTGAGTTGATGCCAAAGAGCTCGATTTTGGTCTCATCTGACCACAACACTTTCACCCAGTTCTCCTCTGAATCATTCAGATGTTAATTGGCAAACTTCAGACGGCCCTGTATATGTGCTTTCTTGAGCAGGGGGACCTTGCGGGCGCTGCAGGATTTCAGTCCTTCACGGCGTAGTGTTTTACCAATAGTTTTCTTGGTGACTATGGTCCCAGCTGCCTTGAGATCATTGACAAGATCCTCCCGTGTAGTTCTGGGTTGATTCCTCACCGTTCTCATGATCATTGCAACTCCACTAGGTGAGATCTTGCATGGAGCCCCAGGCCGAGGGAGATTGACAGTTATTTTGTGTTTCTTCCATTTGCGAATAATCGCACCAACTGTTGTCACCTTCTCACCAAGCTGCTTGGCGATGGTTGTGTAGCCCATTCCAGCCTTGTGTAGGTCTACAATCTTGTCCCTGTATCCCTGGAGAGCTCTTTGGTCTTGGCCACAGTGCAGAGTTTGGAATCTGATTGATTGATTGCTTCAATGGACAGGTGTCTTTTATTCAGGTAACAAACTGAGATTAGGAGCACTCCGTTTAAGAGTGTGCTCCTAATCTCAGCTCGTTACCTCTATAAAAGACACCTGGGAGCCAGAAATCTTTCTGATTGAGAGGGGGTCAAATAATTATTTCCCTCATTAAAATGCTAATCAATTTATAACATTTTTGACATGCGTTTTTCTGGATTTTGTTGTTGTTATTCTGTCTCTCACTGTACAAATAAACCTACCATTAAAATTATAGACTGATCATTTCTTTGTCAGTGGGCAAACGTACAAAATCAGCAGGGATCAAATACTTTTTTCCCTCACTGTATATACTTCCTGATAAACTCACTCACCGTTTCAGTGTATTCGTCTAGATTATTTTCGGAAGCTACCCGGAACATATCCCAGTCCGCGTGATCAAAACAATCTTGAAGCATGGATTCCCGATTGGTCAGACCAGCGTTGAATCGTCCTTAGCACGGGTATTTCCTGTTTGAGTTTCTACCTATAGGAAGGGAGGAGCAAAATGGAGATGTGGTCAGATTTGCCGAAAGGAGGGCGGGGGAGGGCCTTATAACCATCCCGGAAGTTCGAATAGCAATGGTTGAGGATTTTAGCAGCGCGAGTACAACAGTCGATATGTTGATAGAACTTCGGCAGCCTAGTCCTCAAATTTGCTTTGTTAAAATCCCCGGCTACAATAAATGCAGCCTCAGGATATGTGGTTTCCAGTTTGCATAAGGTCCAGTGAAGTTCTTTGAGGGCCGTCGTGGTATCGGCTTGAGGGGGGATATGCACGGCCGTGACTATAACTGAATAAAATTATCTTGGGAGATAAAACGGTCGGCATTTGTGAGCTGCACTAAGAATTGATGATTACAGCTGTGGGCAGGAATGAAATTAACCACCCAACCTTCATTTACGTTGTGACAACATAACTTTGTTCTGGACTAGACTGACTTTATGACAAAAACTATCCTATTACTTTGTAGAATAATTGTTTCTGACTCATATAGATGCCACATAGGCTGTTTTATAAATCAGAAGTTGGTTTTTAGGGCCAGTTGCTCTTTAACATTATATTTCTGTCTCAAACACTGTAATCCGACTGGCAGAGGCTAATAATAACTAGTTTGTTTAGCTAACTTGACAGTTTGAGAACATTTTCGTCTTATTGAAGTGACCCATGAAAATCATTTTTTGTCCAAACAGGTATCATGTACAATATCCCAATGTGCATCTGGCTCCAGAAAATAAAGAGAAAGCCAGAGAGAGATTGCGTGTGCGTGCTTGCATGTTTTTATTTTATTTTATTTTTATTTAACCAGGTAAGAAAGTTTAGAACAAGTTTTCATTTACAACTGCGACCTGGCCAAGATAAAGCAAGGCAGTGCGGAAAAAACAACACAGAGTTACATATGGAATAAACAAAACATACATTCAATAACACAATAGAAAATCTATATATCCAGTGTGGGCAAATGTAGCAAGTTATGGAGGTAAGGCAATAAATAGGCCATGGTGCAAAATAATTACAATTTAGTATTAACACTGGAGTGATAGATGTGCAGAAGATGATGTGCAAATAGAGATACTGGGGTGCAAATGAGCAAAATAAATAACAATATGGGGATGAGGTAGTTGGGTGGGCTAATTACAGATGGGCTGTGTACAGGTGCAGTGATCGGTAAGCTGCTCTGACAACTGATGCTTAAAGTTAGTGGGGGAGATAAGAGTCTCCAGCTTCAGAGACTTTTTGCAGTTCGTTCCAGTCATTGGCAGCAGAGAACTGGAAGGAATGGCGGCCAAAGGAGGTGTTGGCTTTGGGGATGACCAGTGAGATATACCTGCTGGAGCGCATACTACGGGTGGGTGTTGCTATGGTGACCAATGAGCTAAGATAAGGCGGGGATTTGCCTAGCAGTGATTTATAGATGACCTGGAGCCAGTGGGTTTGGCAAAGAATATGTAGTGAGGGCCAGCCAACAAGAGCATACAGGTCACAATGGTGGGTAGTATATGGGGCTTTGGTGACAAAACGGATGGCACTGTGATAGACTACATCCAATTTGCTGAGTAGAGTGTTGGAGGCTATTTTGTAAATGACATCGCCGAAGTCAAGGATCGGTACGATAGTCAGTTTTACGATGGCATTTTTGAGAGGATGAGTGAAAGAGGTTTTGTTGCGAAATAGGAAGCCGATTCTAGATTTAACTTTGGATTGGAGATGCTTAATGTGAGTCTGGAAGGAGAGTTTACGGTCTAACCAGACACCTACGTATTTGTAGTTGTCCACATATTCTAAGTCAGACCCGCCGAGAGTAGTGATTCTAGTCGGGCGGCGGGTGCAAGCAGCGTTCGATTGAAGAGCATGAATTTAGTTTTACTAGCGTTTAAGAGCAGTTGGAGGCTACGGAAGGAGTGTTGTATGGCATTGAAGCTTGTTTGGAGGTTTGTTAACACAGTGTCCAATGAAGGGCCAGATGTATACAAAATGGTGTCGTCTGCATAGAGGTGGATCTGAGAGTCACCAACAGCAAGAACGACATCATTGATATACACAGAGAATAGAGTCGGCCCGAGAATTGAACCCTGTGGCACCCCCATAGAGACTGCCAGAGGTCCAGACAACAGGCCCTCCGATTTGACACATTGAACTCTATCTGAGAAGTAGTTGGTGAACCAGGCGAGGCAGTCATTTGAGAAACCAAGGCCAATAAGAATGCAGTGATTGACATTTACATTTTAGTCATTTAGCAGACGCTTTTATCCAGAGTGACTTACAGTTAGTGAGTGCATAGTTTTTTTTTCATTCGACAGAGTCGAAAGCCTTGGCCAGGTCGATGAAGACGGCTGCACAGTACTGTCTTTTATCGATCGCGGTTATAATATCGTTTAGGACCTTGAGCGTGGCTGAGGTGCACCCATGACCAGCTCGGAAACCAGATTGCATAGTAGAGAAGGTACGGTGGGATTCAAAATGGTCGGTGATCTGTTTGTTAACTAGGCTTTCAAATACTTTCGAAAGGAAGGGCAGGACAAGAGCAGCCACTCAGCAATTTGATGCAGTTACACCTCTGACTTTGCCTAAACAAAAACAAGGATTTGCTATGGAGTTCTGATTTAATCTAGGCCCTAGTTTTTGTTCAGTCACCTTGGGGTGGACAAATTAACATAAGGCTTTACACAAGGCTAAGAGTTTTAATACAAATCCAATGAATCCCACATCTCAGTTAGATCTACCCAGCAAATGCAAATGTTCCTACAATGTTGGGAAGCATAATATTCAAATGGAGACTCAATTTGGTGTCCAGATAATGTTAGCAGGACAAAATCCCATGACTGACTTATGTTGGAACCCCCTGGCGTCTATCCTCTTTATCTTTCATGAATTTTCGCTCATTTGGGAGTAAATCTACTCCTTTTGCAATCTTGTCCAGAATCTCAGACTCTTCCTTCATGTGGTCCTCTGTAGCTCAGCTGGTAGAGCACGGCGCTTGTAACGCCAAGGTAGTGGGTTCGATCCCCGGGACCACCCATACACAACAATGTATGCACGCATGACTGTAAGTCGCTTTGGATAAAAGCATCTGCTAAATGGCATATTATTATTATTATTATTTTCTTCAACCCTACGATCCGATCCTCGAAGCCTGGCTTGCGTTCGTCCCCCTCTGTGCGAATGAGTATCTCAATGTATTCCATAGTGGAGAGAGAGCTTGGATTCAGCGCAACATCATCTCTTGAGACAGTCAGAAGACTGCTTGATCAAATTCATCAGCGTGTCCTCGATCATATGAAATTCATCCTCAAGCTTACCCAGCATCTTCTGGGTTGACATATACTTGCCCGACGCCTTCATGAAGTTGTCCTTCAGTTCTTGAATAGTATTTTTCTCTGTCTTTGTTACATATGTCAACAAGGCTTTTTCCCTGCCGTGGTCACTGGAAGATCATTTTCCTGGACATACGGTACAGTTGCCATCGTTAATCCATCATGGCACAACTTTTGATGTCATCCTCATCTGGGAGGAAGCAGGAGGTGTGACATGTGAAATTGCATACCTTGCAGTTTGTCGCAAAGTCTTGGATAATTTGCTTCTCTTCACCTGTAGCACATTTACCTCTGTCTCAAAATCTTTGTTCTGTTTCATGTTCTCATTCTTCTTCTCCAGACACTGTTTGAAGCTTTTGATCTCACTTAGCTTTGACAGACCTGCTGTGATCTGAGGGGTCAGGCATGTCATGGTCTTCTCCAGAAGCTCACGTTCTTCCAGCACTTTATTTGTCAGGGTCAGATCTTTGCTCTCAATGCTTTCCAGTGCTTGGAAAAATGTCTTCATCTCCTTGAAAGTTGACTTCCATTGCTTTGGACACCGTGACTTATCATCATCATCTGTATCGTCCTCTTCACTGCTGCTCTCAATCTCCTTTAAGAACAGAATTGAACTGTTGAATTTGAAATGGGTTGGTAGGCCCTTCTTGTTTTTCTTACAGGGCAGATTTGCAGCTTTGATGGCCTCTAGCGCCGGTATCTGCTTCCCATCAACAAATGTCACAAGTATCAGGACGTTTTCAGCAACATCCTTTCCAAAGATGGACAGGATGGAATCAAAGATGTATCTCTGGGAAGGACTGAGACGAACAAGTGATGCCTGCACTACAAAGCAGACTGCATCAATGTGATCAATCCCTAAAGGATTACACAAGAAATCCGTCAACATCTGGATGAGCAATTTATCCTGAGCCATTCCTCTGGTGTCTCCGAACCCTGGTGTGTCAACGATAGTCAGAGAATAAGGAATCTGGAAGCCTGGCTGGTTGTAGAGCTCGTATGATGTCACAACCATAGTCTGGCTCTCAGCCTGTGACTTGTTGGTCACCTCATGGATGAGCTTAAAGCGGTAACAGTCTTCCCACTTTACCCCGAGAATGTAGTTTATCATGACATTGACCAGAGTTGTTTTTCCTGCACCTGTGGCCCCCAGAAGCAATATCACCTTGTTATTCCCTTGCTCAACCTTCCTCCCAAATCTGTACTGGCCAAAACCTTTATTTACACCAAACTTATCTTCCAGATTCAGCCAGTGGATTGAGGGGTTGCCCTTTTCCACCTTCTGGGATTTTTTGAGGAATTCCTCACTTTTTGCTCCGGTTGATTTGCTCGTCTTCAGTTGGGCTTCAGAGACCCTAATGGTAGTCAGCACAGTCTCAGGACTAGGTAGACTCTTCCCTGCTTCGCCACAGTTAGCAGAGACCCTGATGCTGTATGCAGTGTCAGCCTCTAGTCCTTCCAGTGTACTCTCTCTAGTGGTGGTGTTGATGGTGTGCCACATCTGATTGTCTATAACCTTTACACTCTGTCTGTATTCAACCACATAACCAATGACTAAAACATCGTCTCCAACCATGGTAGGAATGTCCCAGTTCACTCTGATATGTCCCGATTCTATGCTCTTCTCTGTGGGTGGTCCAGGGGGGCTACATGAACGGGTCCTGAACTATTCTGTCCAGTCACTGGAGAGGCTCACACCAGGTCTACACACCGCCCTGCAGCTGAAGCGGTACTTTTTGTAAGGGCCCAGACGACTGATGGTGACCTGGTCAGATTTTTCCTCTGTCCACTCAGAGTCAGCCTGCTCAGCCTGGTACAAAACCTGGTACGACTCCACAGAGGTAACACCAAGGTTGGGAGGGTTGACTTGCAAGTGGACACAGTCATGCTCCAGACTCTTGATGGTGGGGACACCTGGCTTTGATGGCAGCTCAAACTGTGGACTCAAAAGTGTCCCTCTTTCGTAGACATGGATGGACGCAGTCAGGAGTTTGTTTGGACTTGATGCAATGCAGAATGCAAGATTCTCTCTGCCTTTGTTTGACTCTTTGAAGTCTAGGAACAGATTTATGGTTTGCCTGGTAAGGGTAATTATCTCCCTCAAGAGAAACCACTTTTCTGCTGCAGATTTCCCAGCTGCATTGGGGTTGTAAGACATCAGTGGAAAATCACACAGAGATAGATGGCAACAGAAGAGTAGATGATGGGGGGAGACACAAAACAGAGAGACCGCAACACAACAATAGGATGTGATGGAGAGAGACACCAGAAGAACATAACAGAAGAGGATAGACATAGAGACGTAACAAACAAGAACCTGAGGCAGCAACAGACAAGACATAGAGAAGGTGACAGAGGGCAGATGGAGAGAACAGAGGTGGGTTGAGCACACAGTAGACTATCACTTCAAGCTGCTCTTTAGATTCTAATTCGTTTTTATTAATTTGCACAAATTATAACAGGTGAAATACAGACAGTGAAAAGGTAAAACATGGTTTACAAAGAATTTGCAGGTGAAAAAGCCTGTGAAATTACTATTAAAGCAATTCTTTACTTTTACAGTTTACAACCAGGACAGGATTAGAGAGGGTAGACAAGACGGCAACAGAAGAGGACAGACGAGAGATAGACGACACAGAGAAAGTGATAGGCAGAGGAGGGGTGGGCACACAGTAGACATCACTTAAAGCTGCTGTATGGATTGTAATTACTGCACTGTGTGTGTTTGGATACTGTGGGATTCTTTAATCAGTTTGGCTCATTGGACTAGTCAGTCTGTTTTGAAGTTGAGAGGTTTGGTAATAGGGAGGGATCTTTTTTATTATGACCTGCAGGTTTCCCTGGATGTCCTGGTGGTTTTCTCCTGAGGAAACCTCTTGGTCAAAAACGAAAAAGGCCTGTGCTCCGTAAAGCAGGGCAGTCACCACATGGGTTGCAGAGCCCTCTTGTAAGACATTACAGTGTTTCACATTTCCTGCCCCCAGGTGGTCCATGGTTAGCTGCTCGAAGCGAGTGGTGGTACAGTATTGCAGAGAAACCCTAGACTGACGCTTTGAGGTCTTTTTGTCATGTAGGAATTCAGCAGAACCTTTCACACTGACTAAGCCACCAAGAAAACTGGCCTCAAGAGATGCAGACACATTCAAAGCTTCTGCCTTTGCTTCACTTGAGTCTGAAGCAGACTTGAGTCTGAAGCAATGATTTTGAAGTCAGTGTTTGGTTGTGGACAGACATTGATGTGTTTCCGCAGCATCTCAGAATCCCAGAGAGTGATACCTGCAGTTTAAAAAGAGAATGACCAAAGAATGTTTACTGTGAAAATAATACTCCAACGTGTACATGTATAATTATTTCTATATTTTTTATTTTTTATTTTTATTTAACCTTTATTTAACCAGGAAGGGCTCATTGAGATTTAAAATCTATTTTTCAAGAGCGTCCTGGCCAAGATAGGCAGCACCAAGTCATTACAAAAAATTACAGACAGACAACATGAAAAACTACAAGTAATCTAGTAAAAACCATTCATGAATTCACAAAAGTATAACAATATCAAAAACAGCAAATTAAAAACATTGACAGGTCAGGGAATCAGCCTCAAAATCCTTCATCAGAGATTTAAAAACACCAATCGGGACAAGTTCTTCCAGTTTAAAATTATTTTGTAAGGTGTTCCAAGACGATGGCGCAGAGTACATAAAAGACCTTTTACCAAATTCAGTTCGGACATTTGGAACAGTTAGCAGTTAACAGTCCAGTGAACGAAGAGAGTACCCACCATATTTCTGAACAATAAAAATGCCCAAATAAAAAGGTAGTAAACCCAAAATGGCTTTGTAAATAAAAGTATACCAGTGACTGAGCCTACGAGTGACTAGAGAAGGCCAGCCAACCCTGGTATACAAAGTGCAGTGGTGCGTAAGGGTTTTGCAGTTTAAAATAAATCTCAAAGTACCATGGTAAAGAGTGTCAATTGATCTCAAACACTGAGCAGAAGCATTCATATATAAAATATCCCCATAGTCTAGTAAAGGCATAAATGTAGCTGATACTAGCCTCCTTCTGGCTTCAAAAGAAAAACAGGCCTTATTCCTAAAATAAAATCCCAATTTCAGCTTCAATTTTTTTGTAAGTTGTTGAATATGCAATTTAAAAGAGAGGCCGTCATCAATTAGAATTCCAAGATATTTATATGAGGTTACAACCTCAATCTCCTTGCCCTGACAGGTAGTAACAGGTGAAAGGTTCAGAGGTCTATTTCTTGCATTAGAAAACACCATTAGTTTAGTTTTGTCAGTATTGAGGATAAGCTTCAATTGACACAAGGTATGTTGAACAGTATAAAAAGCAGTTTGCAAGTTCTGGAAAGCTTTTGTAAGAGATGAGGCACAACAGTAAATAACAGTATCATCAGCATAAAAATGAAGTTGTGCATTTTGGACATTTTTGTCTAAATCATTAATATAAATAGTGAATAAGAGAGGACCAAGTACAGAGCCCTGGGGCACACCATTCAGGACAGACAATTTAACAGACATAAGCCCATCAAATTGAGTGCACTGAGTTCTATCAGACAGATAGTTAGCAAACCATGCAACTGCATGCTCCGAAAGACCTACACTCAACAATCTCTGCCTTAGTATATCATGATCAACTGTATCAAAAGCCTTAGAGAGATCAATAAAAAGTGAGACACAATGCTGTTTTTTGTCAAGGGCTTCAGTGATATCATTTATAACCTTCATGGCTGCTGTAGTTGTGCTATGCTTCTTCCTGAAGCCCGATTGATACATTGATAAAATAGAGTTAGTAAATAAAAACTATTTTAGCTGTTCACTTACAAGGGTTTCAAGTATTTTCACCAGGGGTGACAGCTTTGAGATTGGCCTATAATTATTTAAAAGAGTTGGATCTCCCCCTTTTAAAAGTGGCAGGACAAATGCTGATTTCCAGATCTTTGGAATTTCATTACATTCCAGGGTTAGATTGAACAGATATGTAAGTGGTTCAGCTATGAAATCAGCTGCCAGATTTAAAAAGCAGGGATCCAAAAGATCAGGACCTGCAGCCTTTCTTTGATCTAAGGATTTCAGGGCTTTATGTACCACCTGCACTGAGAATGGCAGAAAGCTAAAAGTTTGACCAGCTCTCATTGGTTCATCCACACAGGGTTGTACAGAGACAGAGGACACTGGTTCATCCACACAGGGTTGTACAGAGACAGAGGACACTGAATCAAACAGCCCACCAGATGATACAAAGTGCTCATTGAAACAATTCAGCATTTCAGTTTTGTCATATATAGCAACAGAGTCCTTCAAAACACATGACGGTAATTCATTAACATTACTGTTACCAGACATAGACTTAATAGCATTCCAAAACTTTCTAGGGTCATTCAGGTTATCAGTGGTAACAGACATAAAATATTCAGACTTGGCCTTCCTGAGAAGAAAATAACACTTGTTTCTTAACTGCCTAAAAATAAGCCAATCAGCATCAGAACAAGATTTCCTTGCTTTAGCCCAGGCTAGATTATGGTCGTGAATAATACAAGACAGCTCAGAAGAAAACCATGGATTATCCCGCCCTTTAACCCTGAACCTGCGGAATGGTGCATGTTTGTTTACTATTTGGAAAAAACCATCATGAAAGAATATCCAGGCAGTTTCCACATCAGGGATAAGCTCAATCTTGCTCCAGTCAAAATAAAACAAATCATGAAAGAAAGCCTGCTCATTAAAACACGTCAAATTTCTCTTACGAATAAAACGTGGATTTGTCTTTGGAACCTTAGTATTTCTAACAGCAACAACAGCACAATGGTCACTTAAATCATTACAAAAAACACCAACCGCAGAATATTTATGTGGAACATTTGTCAATATCAAATCAATCAGGGTAGATTTATCAGGGCATTTAAGATTTGGGCGAGTGGGTGAATTGATCAACTGGGTAAGATTCATAGAATTACAAAACATTTTTAAATCATCAGACACCGGCTTTAACCAACACCAGTTGAGATCACCAATCAAGATCATTTCACTGTAAAGAAGTTTAGACATAAGGTGCGTCAAAGAAGAAAATGCATCACCAAGAGCAGAGGGGGGTCTATAACAGCCAATCACAGTTATAGAGAGGCCCTTTGAAACCTCAATATTCAAAGCAAGAAATTCCAACTGTTTACAAATAGTTTCAGACTTTGCCACACTTACATGGAATTTAGATTTTACATATATAGCCACACCCCCACCTTTCTTAACCCGATCTGCACGATAAACATTGTAACCACTTATACAAATATCCTTATCAAAAATAGACTTGCTGAGCCAGGTTTCAGAAAACACAATTACATCAGCGTCAGTTGATTTAGCCCAAATCCTAACCCCATCAATTTTTGACAACAGGCTGCGTACATTTAAATGAAAAATACCAAAACCAGATCTTGATTTAAAATCAGAGGGGGTTTGGAGACATTGCATATCAGGGCCAGGGTTAGGTTGCACGTTACCTGATATCAACAACAGAAGAATAACTAGGCACCTCTGTTTAATAACCTTGCACGGCTTCTCTTTTTTAAGAGACCTACTGCAAGCGAATTCTACAAGTGAGTTTCCAGACAATACAAAACAGTCATTTAAAACCATTAGACTTTGGTAGTGACACAAATTCGTACTGTTCACATCATGCCACAAATGCATCGGCACTTGGACGAGTGGACCGAGTGAAAAAGAGCGAGTTCCTGCAGACAAAATGTCTAATGGACGCGAGAGTACATTGTCAGATGTACTCACCCTGCGACAATGTTCGTTTTCTCCAGAGTTCAGTAAAGTCAGTGCACAAAGCAATACCACGTAAATTGTCATTTTCTCTGACCAAAAAACAAGAGGCCAACGAAGGTAAGTGGAGAGAGGGACAGCGTGTATGTGAGTCAATGTGAGTGTTTGCGCGTGTGAGTAGATTGGGTGTTGAGGGCGATAGAGAAAACGGGTTGAGCTGCCACTGACAGCCAGGCGAAGAGCAAGGAGCAGCTTGGACAAGACACTCCGCGGACGAACGAGGAACTCAGGCCAGCCAGAGATAGGGTTACTTTGGTAAACTTCAAGTAATGAAGTTCCGAGTTGAGGAGGACCCGTGATCTTTACACCAGCAAAAATAAAATAGTTTGCACTACGCAACAACGAAGTTACGCAACCATAAATAAATAGATTATTAGTAGGTTAAAATGTACTAGTCACAAACAAACAAACGACTTGACATGCTGCCATCTTGGAATTCGTAAACATGGTTTAATTCAAATAACTAATTGAAGGTAAATATTGAACTCAAAGTAAATATTCTAGGTGACATGACACCCATAGTTAGAAAACCTAAACCTCCTACACTCTCAGAAGAAAATAGTGATATGTAGCACCATTTGTCCTTGTAGGAGAACCAGTCTGGAAATGGGTTCCAAATAGAACCCTTTCCAGGTCAAATAGAACTGTCACACCCTGGTTCGGGGACTCATTATGTTGAACCAGGGTGTGTTCATTCTATGTTTTCGGTTTCTCTGGTGGGTGTTCTAGGTGGGTTATTTTCTATGTTTGCCGGTGTGACTCCCAATCAGAGGCAAACGAGTGTCAGCTGTCGGCTGTTTGTCTCTGATTGGGAGCCATATTTAATCTATCTGTTTTCCTTTCGGGTTGTGGGATTTTGTTCGTGTGTGTTGTACCACAGACGTCACGGATTCGTTGTTTATTTGTTTTGCTCGTGTTGAGCATTTAATAAATATACTATGTTCACTCGCAACGCTGCGCCTTGGTCTCCTGTTCTAGACGAGCGTGACAGAAAATCCCACCAGTACCAGACCAAGCAGCGTGAGGAGGAGAAAGGAGGGACCTGGGATCAGGGATCAGGGGAGTAGGAGTTTCGGCTGGGCCACGCTAAATGAAGAGGAGAGAGGCTGGTCGATGAAGCAATGGATCGAGAGTCTGACGAGAGCGAGGGAGGCCTGGTCCACGGGGAGGAGAGAACCCCAGAAAATTTTTAGGGGGGGGCTCACGACGTGGACGACGGGACAGCAGGAGGCCGCGATGGAGCGGTCCAGCGGGTGTGAAGAGGAGGCCGCCAGGTTGAGGGGGCCACTGGTCACAGAGGAGAGGGATAGTGTGGAGGCACGGCGAGAGGTACTGGGGTGTGTGTCCAGTCCGGTCCGGCCCGTTCCTGATCTCTGCGTGGGGCCAGTGGTGTGTGTCTCCAGTACGGGCCGGCCTGGTCCTGTTCCTCGCATCGTGCCGGTGGTGCGCGTCGCCAGCCCGGTCCGGCCCGTTCCTGCTCTCCGCACCAAGTCTGTGGTGCGCGTCGCCAGCCCGGCCCGGCCTGTTCCTGCTTCCCGCACTAAGCCTGTGGTGCGCGTCGCCAGCCCGGTCCGGCCCATTCCTGCTCCCCGCACCAAGTCTGTGGTGCGTTTCGGCCGCCCGGATCGGCCCGTTCCTGCTGTCCACACCAAGCCAGTAGGGTGCGTCGTCAGTCCGGCACGGCCCGTTCCTGCTCTCCGCACCGAGTCTGTGGTGCGCGTCGCCAGCCCAGTCCGGCCCATCCAAGCTCCCCGCACCAAGTCTGTGGTGCGTTTCGGCCGCCCGGATCGGCCCGTTCCTGCTGTCCACACCAAGCCAGTGGGGTGCGTCGTCAGTCCGGCACGGTCCGTTCCTGCTCTCCGCACCGAGTCTGTGGTGCGCGTCGCCAGCCCAGTCCGGCCCATCCAAGCTTCCCGCACCAAGTCTGTGGTGCGTCTCGTCAGCCCTGTCCGGCTCGTTCCTGCTCTCCGCACCAAGTCGGTGGTGTGCGTCGCCAGCCCATTCCGGTCCATTCCTGCTCCACGCACCAAGCCAGGGGCGCGTGTCGTCAGTCCGGCTCCGGCCAGCGGGGCTAGACGGGACCGGGGGTACTTTGGGGGGTTGGAGAGGGAGTGGGGATCAGGCCCGGAGCCGCCGCCGAGGAAGAATGCCCACCCAGCCCTCCCCTGTTTTGCTCGTATTTAGGCGCGGTCACAGTCCGCGCCTTTAGGGGGGGGGTACTGTCACACCCTGGTTCGGGGACTCATTATGTTGAACCAGGGTGTGTTCATTCTATGTTTTCGGTTTCTCTGGTGGGTGTTCTAGGTGGGTTATTTTCTATGTTTGCCGGTGTGACTCCCAATCAGAGGCAAACGAGTGTCAGCTGTCGGCTGTTTGTCTCTGATTGGGAGCCATATTTAATCTATCTGTTTTCCTTTCGGGTTGTGGGATTTTGTTCGTGTGTGTTGTACCACAGACGTCACGGATTCGTTGTTTATTTGTTTTGCTCGTGTTGAGCATTTAATAAATATACTATGTTCACTCGCAACGCTGCGCCTTGGTCTCCTGTTCTAGACGAGCGTGACAAGAACCTGGGTTCCAAATAAAGGGTGCTATTTGGAACCAGAAAGAGTTCTATCTATAGCCTTTTTTCAGATGGTTCCCCTACAGGGACAAATGGTGCCACATAGCACTCCTTCTTTCTGAGAGTATCTTTGCCATTGATCACTTCTACAACAGTATTACTACTAAATGACCACTTCAAAAACAACTTGCTTGCCATCAGCCGTTTGTTCCAAGTGCGTCCTCTAGCTTTTCTTACTCTGTGGTGACCATAGAGATGTACCAGAAAACTAATCTCTCTTTGCAATAGCCACTTCTGTTACAGCATCATAGAGGACTTTAGTGCCCAAAAGCCTGTTTTAGCATGGGGACTTTCACCATTTTGAAGTAGTCAACTGGGCGAGACTTCCTTTGGGTTAAGGAAGGATTACATAATTCAATCTGGGTCCTCAGGAGGGATCAGACAGAATATAATCACTACCACCTGGTGAGGTTAGCATAGGGCTAATGTATGCCATGTTATCTGTCCCCTGTAGCTCAGTTGGTGGAACATGGCGCTTGCAACGCCAGGGTTGTGGGTTCGTTTCCCACGAGGGGCCAGTATGAAAATGTATGCACATACTAACTGTAAGTCGCTCTGGATAAGAGCGTCTGCTAAATGACTAAAATATAAAAATGTTATCTGATGGGACCAGATACAAGTTAGCATTCTGTCACGTGCATGTAATGTGACTATTGTGATTTCCCATTGAAGCCAATTCAGTTGCAGTAATTCTGTTACCGATTTAGAGATATTTGAAAAGTAACGGAATTACAAGACAATATTTCTTAAACTTACAGAAGGTAAACCATTTCTCCAAAACGAAATATAAGTGCTGATATAAATTGGCAGGGGTTTTTACATCAACATATGTGTTCTGATGTATTTCTGATACCTTTTAAGACTTTCCTGGTAGATCTTTTCTAAAAGACCCCTTTTCCCTCAGTTTATCCAGAAATCAAAGCCTTCATTTATGACTACTTTTTAGAGATGGAAAATGGCTAAAAAGTAACACTATATATACAAAAGTATGTGGACACCCCTTCAAATGAGTGGATTCGGCTATTTAAGCCACACCCGTTGCTGACAGGTGTATAAAATCGAGCACACAGCCATGCAATCTCCATAGACAAACATTGGCAGTAGAATGGCCTTACTGAAGAGCTCAGTGACTTTCAACATGGCACTGTTATAGGATGCCACCTTTCCAACAAGTCAGTTCCTCAAATTTCTGCCCTGCTAGAGCTGCCCCGGTCAACTGTAAGTCTGTTATTGTGAAGTGGAAACGTCTAGGAGCAACAACGGCTCAGCCTCGAAGTGGTAGGCCACACAAGCTCACAGAACGGGACC
Organism: Coregonus lavaretus; assembly: GCF_964263955.1. Lineage (NCBI taxonomy): Eukaryota > Metazoa > Chordata > Actinopteri > Salmoniformes > Salmonidae > Coregonus > Coregonus lavaretus. The sequence goes on along the minus strand of NW_028163239.1, from coordinate 177,646 downwards.
GCCAAGTGCTGATCATCTGTCCTCGGTTGCAACACTCACTACTGAGTTCCAAACTGCCTCAACGTCAGCACAAGAACTGTTCGTCGGGAGCCCTAACCCTATAAAAGGTGTAAAGTAATTTCACTTTTATTATTACTATTATTTATCGCTGATATGAAGGATACAGTACGTTACTGTTTCCAAAACCGTACCGCAAGCAATGCATTTTGACGTTCAGAACGAGCATCGGGGCTCTTAACAAATTCCCGACCCCTGGCCAGAAGATCGGCTACTATCGTCAATGGTCGCTAAAGGTAGTTAGTGTCTATGAATGGGTCAATGTCGCTAAAGGTAGTTAGTGTCTATGAATGGGTCAATGGTCGCTAAAGGTAGTTAGTGTCTATGAATGGGTCAATGGTCGCTAAAGGTAGGTAGTGTCTATGAATGGGTCAGTGGTCGCTAAAGGTAGTTAGTGTCTATGAATGGGTTAGTGGTCGCTAAAGGTAGTCAGTGTCTATGAATGGGTCAATGTCGCTAAAGGTAGTTAGCAGCTATGAATGGGTTACTCTGTGCTTAACTCCGTAGAGGAGTTGAGGTACTTGGCTTGTATGAATCGGCATATTGGATGACTTGGGGAGGCCAGTTATTTTAGAGAAAATATGCCTATTTTCCAGTAGACTACAGTCACTGGCTGATGTTTAGTCCGGCGTGTAGGCTACGTCGCGAGTATGTACTGAGGAAACCCACCAGACAAAATGTAGCCTATATTTTCTCCTCCTGAAACTAATACTACGATGTGATACAATGTAACACTCGAATAAACGCAAGCTTCTGTGCTTGGTAAACTAGTCGCAACAGTGACAGCTACAATGTATACATTTTGGGCTCGACAGATTCTACTGTATTCCAAAATGAATATACATTTTACACATGCGTACAACTACAAAGGCTAGGCACTTATGGACAGTCAGTAAAAACAGAGGAAATCAACCCAAAGCTTCGAGCTAGGGATTCAATGGTTGGGGGATCGAAACAACGATGGCTTACCGAAACACAGGGGCTGGAGCTGGTGCTGGGGGTCGGTGAGCGCTGCACGGTTACCAGCGCCATTCAGCGACCGGGAAACAGATACCTGAGAGAAAGCGACAACGGCGAGACGGTCATAATTGTTTCGGGAGAAGTCAGCTGTACCCGGGTTATTCGCTCGTTCCTAGGCAGCTAGCTACTCCCCGGCTGTTTCCTCTGGACGGATGATTAGCGCATGCGCAGCAGCCGCCAGCTGTCAATTCCGATTTAACCTGTTATGTGCTGGAAACAGACAAAGCAGCAGACAGTGCAGGCCAGAGTTTCCCAAGTATTCCCACGCATAATAGAGACACGTGATCATATACAAACGTAAGCAAGGTTTGAAATGATTATGTTTTAGTCAAATATTATATCTGTTTGTGTGTCTTGCGGTCCATTTGCAGTCTACAAAGTATTAGGAATTATGTTCCAGCCCCTGCTCAATAAAAAAATCGGCCCGCAGCTGAATCTAGTTGATGATCCCTGGTTTAGACTATGAAGTGAATCCCCACACTCTAAAATAATAATAAAGTCTATCTGCGTGACTTGTTTTCTGCTGATAATTCAGTCACCCCCCTGTAACAGAGAGTTTTCTGTTTTGTTCTGATGGAAATGTGGTGAAATGAATTGTGTGGGGTGTTGTTTTGTGGTGAAATAGTTTGTGTGACCTCTGGACTGTAGTTATGGGCCCATAGCCTACTCCAGTCAAGCTAAACAGTCACTTTCCTGTAAACGAAATATATAATACATTGATTAAAAGACCAACAAGTGTCATCTATTCAACAGATCGTACCTGTATCCACACCTCACACCATGACGGTATATGGGTCACATTTGAAGGGGTTATTTCAATCGAATTCTACAGGACCCCAGTAGGGCAGGCAGATTACCACAGCATTCAGACTTGTTCATGTGAATAACTGGCTAAAAGGGGAACCTGCCCATATACAGTGGGTCCTCAGGACAAGGGTTGAGGAATGGAACCCTACATTACATGGCCGCAGGAGATGTTTAGGGGTGAGGGGGGGGGGGGGGGGGGGGGGTGATGAAGGGAGATGTTTAGGGGTGGGGGGGTGCTGAAGGGAGATGTTTAGGGGTGGGGGGGTGCTGAAGGGAGATGTTTAGGGGTGAGGGTGATGAAGGGAGATGTTTAGGGGTTGGGGTGCTGAAGAGAGATGTTTAGGGGTGGGGGGGTGATGAAGAGAGATGTTTAGGGGTGGGGGGTGCTGAAGGGAGATATTTAGGGGTGGGGGGTGCTGAAGGGAGATGTTTAGGGGTGGGGGGTGCTGAAGGGAGATGTTTAGGGGTGGGGGGTGCTGAAGAGAGATGTTTAGGGGTGGGGGGTGCTGAAGGGAGATGTTTAGGGATGGGGGTGCTGAAGGGAGATGTTTAGGGGTGGGGGGGTGATGAAGGGAGATGTTTAGGGATGGGGGTGCTGAAGGGAGATGTTTAGGGGTGGGGGGTGCTGAAGGGAGATGTTTAGGGATGGGGGGTGATGAAGGGAGATGTTTAGGGGTGGGGGGGTGCTGAAGGGAGATGTTTAGGGGTGGGGGGGTGCTGAAGAGAGATGTTTAGGGGTGGGGGGTGCTGAAGAGAGATGTTTAGGGTTGGGGGTGATGAAGGGAGATGTTTAGGGGTGGGGGTGATGAAGGGAGATGTTTAGGGATGGGGGGGTGCTGAAGAGAGATGTTTAGGGGTGGGGGGGTGATGAAGAGAGATGTTTAGGGGTGGGGGGTGCTGAAGGGAGATGTTTAGGGGTGGGGATGCTGAAGAGAGATGTTTAGGGGTGGGGGTGCTGAAGGGAGATGTTTAGGGGTGGGGGGGTGCTGAAGGGAGATGTTTAGGGGTGGGGGGTACTGAAGGGAGATGTTTAGGGGTGGGGGGTGCTGAAGAGAGATGTTTAGGGGTGGGGGGTGCTGAAGGGAGATGTTTAGGGGTGGGGGGTGCTGAAGAGAGATGTTTAAGGGTGGGGGGTGCTGAAGGGAGATGTTTAGGGGTGGGGGGTGCTGAAGAGAGATGTTTAGGGGTGGGGGGTGCTGAAGGGAGATGTGGGGGGGTGCTGAAGGGAGATGTTTAGGGGTGGGGGGGTGATGAAGGGAGATGTTTAGGGATGGGGGGTGCTGAAGGGAGATGTTTAGGGGTGGGGGGGTGCTGAAGAGAGATGTTTAGGGGTGGGGGGTGCTGAAGAGAGATGTTTAGGGGTGGGGGGTGCTGAAGAGAGATGTTTAGGGGTGGTAGGGTGCTGAAGAGAGATGTTTAAGGGTAGGGGGGGCTGAAGGGAGATGTTTAGGGGTGGGGGGTGCTGAAGAGAGATGTTTAGGGGTGGGGGGTGCTGAAGGGAGATGTGGGGGGGTGCTGAAGGGAGATGTTTAGGGGTGGGGGGGTGATGAAGGGAGATGTTTAGGGATGGGGGTGCTGAAGGGAGATGTTTAGGGGTGGGGGGGTGCTGAAGAAAGATGTTTAGGGGTGGGGGGTGCTGAAGAGAGATGTTTAGGGGTGGGGGGTGCTGAAGAGAGATGTTTAGGGGTGGGAGGGTGCTGAAGAGAGATGTTTAAGGGTGGGGGGGTGCTGAAGGGAGATGTTTAGGGGTGGGGGGTACTGAAGGGAGATGTTTAGGGGTGGGGGTGCTGAAGAGAGATGTTTAGGGGTGGGGGGTGCTGAAGGGAGATGTTTAGGGGTGGGGGGTGCTGAAGAGAGATGTTTAAGGGTGGGGGGTGCTGAAGGGAGATGTTTAGGGGTGGAGGGTGCTGAAGAGAGATGTTTAGGGGTGGGGGGTGCTGAAGGGAGATGTTTAGGGATGGGGGTGCTGAAGGGAGATGTTTAGGGGTGGGGGGTGCTGAAGGGAGATGTTTAGGGGTGGGGGGTGCTGAAGAGAGATGTTTAGGGGTGAGGGGTGCTGAAGGGAGATGTTTAGGGGTGGGGGGGTGATGAAGGGAGATGTTTAGGGATGGGGGGTGCTGAAGGGAGATGTTTAGGGGTGGGGGGGTGCTGAAGAGAGATGTTTAGGGGTGGGGGGTGCTGAAGAGAGATGTTTAGGGGTGGAGGGTGCTGAAGAGAGATGTTTAGGGGTGGGGGGTGCTGAAGGGAGATGTTTATGGGTGGGGGTGCTGAAGGGAGATGTTTAGGGATGGGGGTGCTGAAGGGAGATGTTTAGGGGTGGGGGGTGATGAAGGGTGATGTTTAGGGGTGGGGGGTGCTGAAGGGAGATGTTTAGGGGTGGGGGGTGCTGAAGGGAGATGTTTAAGGGTGGGGGGGTGATAAAGGGAGATGTTTAGGGGTGGGGGTGCTGAAGGGAGATGTTTAGGGGTGGGGGGGTGCTGAAGGGAGATGTTTAGGGGTGGGGGGTGCTGAAGAGAGATGTTTAGGGGTGGGGGGTGCTGAAGAGAGATGTTTAGGGGTGGGGGGTGCTGAAGGGAGATGTTTAGGGGTGGGGGTGATAAAGGTAGATGTTTAGGTGTGGAGGTGTTGAAGAGAGATGTTTAGGGGTGGGGGGGTGCTGAAGAGAGATGTTTAGGTGTGGGGGTGCTGAAGGGAGATGTTTAGGGGTGGGGGGTGCTGAAGAGAGATGTTTAGGGGTGGGAGGGTGCTGAAGGGAGATGTTTAGGGGTGGGGGGGTGCTGAAGAGAGATGTTTAAGGGTGGGGGGTGCTGAAGAGAGATGTTTAGGTGTGGGGGTGTTGAAGGGAGATATTAAGGGGTGGGGGTGATGAAGGGAGATGTTTAGGGGTGGGGGTGCTGAAGGGAGATGTTTAGGGGTGGGGGGTTCTGAAGGGAGATGTTTAGGGGTGGGGGGTGCTGAAGAGAGATGTTTAGGGGTGGGGGGTGCTGAAGGGAGATGTTTAGGGGTGGGGGGTGCTGAAGAGAGATGTTTAGGGGTGGGGGGTGCTGAAGGGAGATGTTTAGCGGTGGGGGGTGCTGAAGAGAGATGTTTAGGGGTGGGGGGTGCTGAAGGGAGATGTTTAGGGATGGGGGTGCTGAAGGGAGATGTTTAGGGGTGGGGGGTGCTGAAGGGAGATGTTTAGGGGTGGGGGGGTGCTGAAGAGAGATGTTTAGGGGTGGGGGGTGCTGAAGAGAGATGTTTAGGGGTGGGGGGTGCTGAAGAGAGATGTTTAGGGGTGGGGGGTGCTGAAGGGAGATGTTTAGGGGTTTGGGGTGCTGAAGGGAGATGTTTAGGGATGGGGGGTGCTGAAGGGAGATGTTTAGGGGTGGGGGGTGATGAAGGGTGATGTTTAGGGGTGGGGGGTGCTGAAGGGAGATGTTTAGGGGTGGGGGTGCTGAAGGGAGATGTTTAAGGGTGGGGGGGTGATAAAGGGAGATGTTTAGGGGTGGGGGTGCTGAAGGGAGATGTTTAGGGGTGGGGGGGTGCTGAATGGAGATGTTTAGGGGTAGGGGGTGCTGAAGAGAGATGTTTAGGGGTGGGGGGTGCTGAAGAGAGATGTTTAGGGGTGGGGGGTGCTGAAGGGAGATGTTTAGGGGTGGGGGGTGCTGAAGAGAGATGTTTAGGGGTGGGGGGTGCTGAAGAGAGATGTTTAAGGGTGGGGGGTGCTGAAGGGAGATGTTTAGGTGTGGGGGTGTTGAAGGGAGATGTTTAGGGGTGGGGGGTGCTGAAGGGAGATGTTTAGGTGTGGGGGTGTTGAAGGGAGATGTTTAGGGGTGGGGGGGTGCTGAAGAGAGATGTTTAGGTGTGGGGGTGCTGAAGGGAGATGTTTAGGGGTGGGGGGTGCTGAAGAGAGATGTTTAGGGGTGGGAGGGTGCTGAAGGGAGATGTTTAGGGGTGGGGGGTGCTGAAGAGAGATGTTTAAGGCTCGGGGGTGCTGAATGGAGATGTTTAGGTGTGGGGGTGTTGAAAGGAGATATTAAGGGGTGGGGGGTGATGAAGGGAGATGTTTATGGGTGGGGGTGCTGAAGGGAGATGTTTAGGGGTGGGGGGTGCTGAAGGGAGATGTTTAGGGGTGGGGGGTGCTGAAGAGAGATGTTTAGGGGTGGGGGGTGCTGAAGGGAGATGTTTAGGGGTGTGGGGGTGCTGAAGGGAGATGTTTAGGGGTGGGGGTGCTGAAGGGAGATGTTTAGGGGTGGGGGGTGCTGAAGGGAGATGTTTAAGGGTGGGGGGTGCTGAAGGGAGATGTTTAGGGGTGGGGGGTTCTGAAGAGAGATGTTTAAGGGTGGGGGTGCTGAAGAGAGATGTTTAGGGGTGGGGGGTGCTGAAGGGAGATGTTTAGGGGTGGGGGGGTGCTGAAGGGAGATGTTTAGGGGTGGGGGGGTGCTGAAGAGAGATGTTTAGGGGTGGGGGGGTGCTGAAGAGAGATGTTTAGGGGTGGGGGGGTGCTGAAGAGAGATGTTTAGGGGTGGGGGGTGCTGAAGGGAGATGTTTAGGGTTGGGGGTGCTGAAGAGAGATGTTTAGGGGTGGGGGTGCTGAAGTTTTCTCCCCGCCCTGTTGACGACTATTTTTGTCCTCTCATACAGGAGGAATAAAGGCCCTGATTTTTTTTACTAAACATTTTTTAAAAATCTGATTTATCAGGGGGTGCTGTAGCACCTTCAGCACCTCTACTTCCCGCGGCTAGACTACAGTATCCACTATCAGCTCAGTATTGAACTGGTGAGCATGGTGAATCTGACTACAGTATCCACTATCAGCTCAGTATTGAACTGGTGAGCATGGTGAATCTGACAGAGGGAGAACGTCAAGACTGTGTTTCTTGGCTCCTGTGGCACAAGACTCTGCCTCTCTGCCTTTCTGAGCTGAGCACTATCCTGCTACTCTCTGTAACCACAAATAGGTAGAAGTTGCCAGTAAACACAAATCCGTTTTTGGTTTTTATTAGATGTAGTAAACTGATCCTAGATCTGTGCCTAAAGGCAACTTCTACTCTGAACATACAGTATCTGCATCCCTAATGGCACAATATTCCCTATATAGTGCACTAAAGTAGGGTGTCATTTGAGACACAGCCTGTATCTACTCACACAGCTGTTACGTCAACAGGAACAGGAAGTGTGTCATCACCTGTGACCCTTCCTCTTCCTGTATAGCCTAGCCCCCATCCCCCATAATAGTACACTCAACAACACCAACACAGGCCTCCATCATCAATATAGTGTGTATTGTCCTATAAGCTTGGCTATGTTCAAATGTCTTGTTTTATTTTAAAGGGATGATTCTGACGCAAAAACAAATTTCCCCTTCAGGGATAATAAAGTTTTGTTTAGACTACCAATACTTCACAGGGACAACACCTGTTTACTCTGAAACAGACAAACATGAGCAAACATCCAAATTTAACAAGTAGTGGCCTAAACCAGTGTGCTTTATCTCTACGAGAGGGATGTGTTGCTCTGCAGACAGGTCTTAACCACTGTGCTTTATCTCTACGAGAGGGTTGTGTTGCTCTGCAGACTGGTCTTAACCACTGTGCTTTATCTCTACGAGAGGGATGTGTTGCTCTGCAGACTGGTCTTAACCACTGTGCTTTATCTCTACGAGAGGGATGTGTTGCTCTGCAGACTGGTCTTAACCACTGTGCTTTATCTCTACGAGAGGGATGTGTTGCTCTGCAGACTGGTCTTAACCACTGTGCTTTATCTCTACGAGAGGGATGTGTTGCTCTGCAGACTGGTCTTAACCACTGTGCTTTATCTCTACGAGAGGGATGTGTTGCTCTGCAGACTGGTCTTAACCACTGTGCTTTATCTCTATGAGAGGGATGTGTTGCTCTGCAGACTGGTCTTAACCACTGTGCTTTATCTCTATGAGAGGGATGTGTTGCTCTGCAGACTGGTCTTAACCACTGTGCTTTATCTCTATGAGAGGGATGTGTTGCTCTGCAGACTGGTCTTAACCACTGTGCTTTATCTCTACGAGAGGGATGTGTTGCTCTGCAGACTGGTCTTAACCACTGTGCTTTATCTCTACGAGAGGGATGTGTTGCTCTGCAGACTGGTCTTAACCACTGTGCTTTATCTCTATGAGAGGGATGTGTTGCTCTGCAGACTGGTCTTAACCACTGTGCTTTATCTCTATGAGAGGGATGTGTTGCTCTGCAGACTGGTCTTAACCACTGTGCTTTATCTCTACGAGAGGGATGTGTTGCTCTGCAGACTGGTCTTAACCACTGTGCTTTATCTCTATGAGAGGGATGTGTTGCTCTGCAGACTGGTCTTAACCACTGTGCTTTATCTCTATGAGAGGGATGTGTTGCTCTGCAGACTGGTCTTAACCACTGTGCTTTATCTCTACGAGAGGGATGTGTTGCTCTGCAGACTGGTCTTAACCACTGTGCTTTATCTCTATGAGAGGGATGTGTTGCTCTGCAGACTGGTCTTAACCACTGTGCTTTATCTCTATGAGAGGGATGTGTTGCTCTGCAGACTGGTCTTAACCACTGTGCTTTATCTCTATGAGAGGGATGTGTTGCTCTGCAGACTGGTCTTAACCACTGTGCTTTATCTCTATGAGAGGGATGTGTTGCTCTGCAGACAGGTCTTAACCACTGTGCTTTATCTCTACGAGAGGGATGTGTTGCTCTGCAGACTGGTCTTTAACAGAGAACCAAAACCTTTATGAGCGGTGAAGGGGAGAGGAGAGCTACACGCACATCAACTACCTCATTTCATTCAAACACCTTGACAAAACCTTCCATAAAAAGGAAGCTCTTTGACACAACAGAAATTAATTTGTTTTTTGTTTAGTGGGTGTTGTCTTTGGATGTTTATTGCTTTCATGCGTCATGCCTAGCGGGTCAACAATATTGTATTCCAAAATGCTTCATTACCACACAATTACACATGGGTGAGAGAACATGACTCTGCATAAATAAATAGTAACACGCACACAATCACAGTTCATGTTTCAGTAGCATTGGCCCCACCCACTTCAGTTCAGAGAGCACTCTGGGGTGTATTCATCACCAGGAACCAAACAGAAGCAAATGAGACGAAACGGGGAGGGAATTTGTCCAGTAAGAAACGCTTGTTTTCATTTTTCTGTTGCACAACGTTTTGCTATGGTGTGTGCTAATGAATACACCCCCATCTCTAGCCATCCATCCATCCATCCATCCATTCATCCATCCTGACTGGCAGTCTCTCTATCACTGTGAGGGGATTAGCAACTGTGGCAGCAGAGAGTAGGAGAGATAAGTTTGGGATTACGACAGGGATAATGGTTTTTGAGGTTTAGAGTCACTCAGGAGAGACAACAGAAGAGTCAGGAGGGAACCAAAGCCTCAGCTTTCATCACAGGTGATTCCTCTGATCTCACCAGAGATAATGAGTGAGAGGAAGAAAGCCTGGGTATTAGTGGTATGGTATTATTAAGGAGAACTGGCATGGTGGGAAGAGAGCCATCAACCAATGAAATTGTTATGGTTTCAAGGTAATTCAATTAAATAAAGAACACATGTTTTCTTTATTTTGTAATTTCTAGCCTCTGAGTGCTGTCCTCGTCTCATTTCCTTGTGAGCGTATCAGAATGCTCGGCTTGACTGAACTGTACAATGTCGCCATCTAGTGGTAGTGGTGGCGTACTGTAGCTGTCAAAGCAACAATCTTTGTTGATTCTCTGTAGACCTGCTGGAGTTTACTACATTTACAGACAGGCCTTTGCTGATAAAGTGTTATTAGAGATTTTCACGTTACAATAAACGGAGCCGATTTAAACGTACCGATTGAAATTTCCATCTGAACGACTATTCTCCAATTCTCTGCAATGTTGAGTACCTGATCTTAATCTGATTAATTGGCTTGAGGCACTTTCGCCATTTACAAGAACGCTAATGAGAACACGGCGCAAACGTAATTTATTAAATGTACCAATATTATATTTATGTATAGCTACCTACATTGCATATGTTCTGGATATCTATACAATTATTTTGAGGGATCGCTTTTTTTTATTTTAGCTTGCCAACGTATCTGTCGGCAGCTGGTCAGACATATCTGAAGTGATATGTGTTTCAGTCAAATTGGATTTTTGGCATTTATAGCAATGGTTATCAACTGTACTGCAGTGATGGAACGTAAGTCGAAGAAAATAGAGGCTGTGGTGGCAGCTGCAGAGAGGTATTTGGGTGTGCGAGACTTGACATCAGAAGAGTTACAGGGTGTGATAAGTGGCGGTGTCCCATCCTTTCAGGCTGTTGGCCTGAAATAGGACTAAATAGATCTAAATAGTGGACTATGGTAGTGATTATTATTATTAAATTTTTTGTGAGTCTAGTGTTGGATGGTAGGTTATTTGTTGTATTTTTTAAAGCAAAGTATAAAGGGGTTACACTCCAGTCTAGTAAGTGGCGGTAATGCAACAATTATTGGATGCCAACTGCCGTTAAACCTAATCGAAGAAGAACATATGGTCCTCTGTAGCTCAGCTGGTAGAGCACGGCGCTTGTAACGCCAAGGTAGTGGGTTCGATCCCCAGGGCCACACATACACAAAAATGTATGCACGCATGACTTTAAGTCGCTTTGGATAAAAGCGTCTGCTAAATGGCTTATTATTATTATTATGTTATCTGAAGGCGCAAGATTGTGGCCCCTGGTAAACAGTATTTCGAAATTGACAGTACAAAAATGTTCTTGAATCGTAGCTATTTACCATACAAACGTTTATTAGTTGGGGTTATTTCTCCGCTGTTGCTTATCCTGTTCACCGTGTGCTGTGGCTGTTATACTCGGCCTCGGCTTCGGACTCTAATGAAGAGGTAGGAACAGCGTATTAATGTTTGTCTGTTATCAGTTATTTTATTTAACTAGCTAGGTGAGTACCATATAACCTACCGGTATGAAGGTATTTTGAAAGAAAGCCTGAGCAGATTACATAGTAAGTATTTAAAGGATTCTTGTTTGACCAGTAGTCCCTTAAAGTCAGTACAGTTTCTCCACTCCGGAGATCCTTTGCGACAGTCGGCGAGATGGGGGTGAGTGTGAGTGAGTTGCAAGTTTAGCAAAATGACTGAAGCTCTATCAGAAGTAATGTTGTGGAATGTTCCAGACCTCGGTTGGGGAGAGTTTGCAGAGGGAGGCTCTGAAGAGGAGGAGGATGATGAAGAAACAGATGGATGGATGGATGGATGGATGGATGGATGGATGGATGGATGGATGGATGGATGGATGGAGGGATGGAGGAATGGAGGAATGAATGAATGAATGAATGAATGAATGAATGAATGAATGAATGAATGAGTGAGTGAATGAATGAATGAATGAATGAATGAATGAATGGATGGATGAATGGATGGATGGAGGAATGGATGGATGGAGGAATGGATGGATGGATGGATGGAGGAATGGATGGATGGAGGAATGGATGAATGGATGGATGAATGAATGGATGGATGGATGGATGGATGAATGGATGGATGGAGGAATGGATGGATGGATGGGTGGATGGATGAATGGATGGATGGATGAATGGGTGGATGGAGGAATGGATGGATGGATGGGTGGATGTAGTGGTAGCTTAGTGGTTAAGAGCGTAGTGCCAGTAACCGAAAGGTCACTGGTTCTAATCCCAGAGCCAACTAGGTGAAAAGTCTGTCGATGTGCCCTTGAGCAAGGCACTTAACCCTAATTGCTCCTGTAAGTCGCTCTGGATAAGAGCGTCTGCTAAATATTTAACATTTAGTGCTGGGGCGATATGGCCTAAAAAGCATATCTAGATTTTTTTCAAACTTATGGGCTATTCACAATATACAGCTAAAATAAATAAAAATATGATTTCTCTAAATAGACTTTGTTGTACAATTAAAGGTAAAATGCCTTTAAAACAATAGTCTAATGAATTCAGGGCGAGTGGATTAGGCTAAATATAATCCCCACTAATAGTTTAATAATTTAGCAAAATTGTTTAACCTGCTTTTTTTTTGTTGCAATAATCACTGATCTGGCTTTCAAGTCTGTCTATGAAAATGCCCAATTTGTTACAAAGTTAACCAGAACCATGAATAATGCACATTCACTAATAATGACTCTTGTAGTAATAATAATGTAATAACTAATAATGTAGCAGACATTATAGAACATTATCACAGGTCTCATAAATGATCTCTCAAGCACAAGCCCACGTCCTAGTGAGTAGCCAGCTGATCTTTATATTTCAAGTTTAGCCAACTTGGATCTATTTGCTAGCTAACAAGGTAGAACTGTTGAATTGTAATGAACACACCGTTCTGTCTGTCTCCAGCTGTTTTGAACAGCAAGCTAGCCTGTCCACTTTGTTCAGATGTTTAAATCAAGTGGCCTACCTTATTTCTCAGAGTAAGAACGAGTTGCTAATATCCTTATATAATTAGACAGCTAGTATAAGTCTTTGGCTAAAATGCTGCTAGCAGTACGTGGTACCCCAATGCAGCGCACAACAAACTGAGCATGAATTTTCCAGAATCAATGTTCATTGATAGTCCTGTTTTAGTAGTGTCTGTTCTGTGTGCAATCAGAGTAGTTGAGACATAGAAACGGTATCGTTAACGGTTCACTTTTCTTCTAGTACAGTAAAATAATGTGTTTCGGTGTCCATATGACCGATTTTGTTGGACCAAACCTCAAATGTCCTCCCGAGTGGCGCAGTGGTCTAAGGCACTGCATCGCAGTGCTAGCTGTGCCACTAGAGATCCTGGTTCGAATCAAGGCTCTGTCGTAGCCGGCTGTGACCGGGAGACCCACGGGGCGGCACACAATTGGTCCAGGGTAGGGGAGGGAATGGCCGCCAGGGATGTAGCTCAGTTGGTAGAGCATGGCGTTTGCAATGCCAGGGTTGTGGGTTTGTTTCCCACGGGGGGCCAGTATGAAAAAAATTAAAATGTATGCAGGCACTAACTGTAAGTCGCTCTGGATAAGAGTGTCTGCTAAATGACTAAAATGTAAATGCAATTGGTGTGTGTGTAAACAGAGAGGAAGAGGCAAAGCGAGAGGTTTCACTTCTGTCCAAAATAAGCCCAATGCGTTTCTATGGGCTTATTTTGGACCTAAGCTTGTCGCCTGCCTTCCCGCCTTTGGGACAACGACTCCCATTGTTAGGGCAGAGACATGAGTATCTTGTCATTATACTTAGATCTCTGGTGTAAAATGGGAAGCTGAACTGCAGTGGATGTCAGGGGCCCAGAACTGCAGTGGATGTCAGGGGCCCAGAACTACCCCACAGCCTCCGCCCCCCTTTTTCAGAGCTTCTTCTGAAGGTCTGCTATCCCCTCCACTTGGACTCTTTCGCTCCCCTGCTTTCCCTAACCTCACACTTTCATTGTGCCTTTCTCCGTTTGGCCTTTTTAAATGTCACTTATATCCACCCCCTAGAGATGGAGAGAGAGAGGACATGGAGAGAGACAGAGACTGAGGGAGGAAAAGAGATGGAGAGAGAGAAGGACTTGGAGAGAGACAGAGACTGAGGGAGGAAAAGAGATGGAGAGAGAGAAGGACTTGGAGAGAGACAGAGACTGAGGGAGGAAAAGAGATGGAGAGAGAGAAGGACTTAGAGAGACAGAGACTGAGGGAGGAATAGAGATGAAGAGAGAGAAGGACTTGGAGAGAGACAGAGACTGAGGGAGGAAAAGAGATGGAGAGAGAGAAGGACTTGGAGAGAGACAGAGACTGAGGGAGGAAAAGAGATGGAGAGAGAGAAGGACTTGGAGAGAGACAGAGACTGAGGGAGGAAAAGAGATGGAGAGAGAGAAGGACTTGGAGAGAGACAGAGACTGAGGGAGGAAAAGAGATGGAGAGAGAGAAGGACTTGGAGAGAGACAGAGACTGAGGGAGGAAAAGAGATGGAGAGAGAGAAGGACTTGGAGAGAGACAGAGACTGGGGGAGGAAAAGAGATGGAGCGAGAGAAGGACTTGGAGAGAGACAGAGACTGAGGGAGGAAAAGAGATGGAGAGAGAGAAGGACTTGGAGAGAGACAGAGACTGAGGGAGGAAAAGAGATGGAGAGAGAGAAGGACTTAGAGAGACAGAGACTGAGGGAGGAATAGAGATGAAGAGAGAGAAGGACTTGGAGAGAGACAGAGACTGAGGGAGGAAAAGAGATGGAGAGAGAGAAGGACTTGGAGAGAGACAGAGACTGAGGGAGGAAAAGAGATGGAGAGAGAGAAGGACTTGGAGAGAGACAGAGACTGAGGGAGGAAAAGAGATGGAGAGAGAGAAGGACTTGGAGAGAGACAGAGACTGAGGGAGGAAAAGAGATGGAGAGAGAGAAGGACTTGGAGAGAGACAGAGACTGAGGGAGGAAAAGAGATGGAGAGAGAGAAGGACTTGGAGAGAGACAGAGACTGGGGGAGGAAAAGAGATGGAGCGAGAGAAGGACTTGGAGAGAGACAGAGACTGAGGGAGGAAAAGAGATGGAGAGAGAGAAGGACTTGGAGAGAGACAGAGACTGAGGGAGGAAAAGAGATGGAGAGAGAGAAGGACTTGGAGAGAGACAGAGACTGAGGGAGGAATAGAGATGGAGCGAGAGAAGGACTTGGAGAGAGACAGAGACTGAGGGAGGAAAAGAGATGGAGAGAGAGAAGGACTTGGAGAGAGACAGAGACTGAGGGAGGAATAGAGATGGATAGAGAGAAGGACTTGGAGAGAGACAGAGACTGAGGGAGGAAAAGAGATGGAGAGAGAGGAAGGGGCAGAGAAGGAGGAGGAGGAGGAGGAGGGAGAGGGGACAGAGGAGGAGGAGGGAGAGGGGACAGAGGAGGAGGGAGAGGTGGCAGAGGAGGAGGAGGAGGAGGGAGAGGGAGAGGAGGAGGAAGAAGGGGCAGAGAAGGAGAGTATAGTGAGTAAGTTTGTTAAGTGTAGCAGTGAGCAGACAGTAACCTCAGACAGAGACAGATACCTGGCCAGACAGATACCTGGCCAGACAGATGGCACGCTCAGCCACCAATACATACATCGAGAAGGATGAGGACTAAACACACACAAACGATGACAACTGTGACTGCGTGTGATTACATGGAGGGTGACTGATGAACTGAGACACATTACGCCCACACATGTCAACATACTGTGTGTGTAAACCTCTTTCTCTAATCAACTGCATTGGACGGACCACCAAATAGGAGTGTGGTCTCATGGTGTAAACCTCTTTCTGTAATAAACTGCATTGGACGGACCACCAAATAGGAGTGTGGTCTCATGGTTCTGCTGTCTGGGGAAGAGATGGAGTCAGAGAGTGATTTGCATGTTTTTGAATATTTCAGTTAGTTTTTTTCCTCCTGATGTACAGAACATTGTACTTACTGTTTGTTGTTAATAAACACCTGCAGATACAGTGTCTTCAGAAAGTATTCACAACCATTGACTTATTCCACATTTTGTTGTTACAGCCTGAATTCAAAATGTATCAAATAGATTCTCTCCCATGTACACACAATACCCCATAATGACATAGTGAAAACATGTTTTTTGATATTTTTGCATATTTATTGAAAACGAAATACAGCAATATCTAATTTACAGAAGTATTCACACCCCTGAGTCAATACTTTGTAGAAGCACCTTTGGCAGCGATTACAGTTTTGAGTCGATCTGTGTAAGTCTAAGAATTTGCACACCTGGGTTGTACAATGTTTCCTTAAAAAATATATATATATTCTTCAAGCTCTGTCAAGTTGGTTGTTGATCATTGCTAGACAACTCTTGCCATAGATTTTCAAGCCGATTCAAGTCAAAACTGTAACCAGGCCATTCAGGAACATTCAATGTCTTCTTAGTAAGCAACTCCAGCGTATATTTGGCCTTGTCTTTTAGGTTATTGTCCTGCTGAAAAGTGAATTTGTCTCCCAGTGTCTGTTGGAAAGCAGATTGAACCAGGTTTTCCTCTAGGATTTTGCCTGTGCTTAGCTCTATTCCGTTTGTTTTTTTATCCCAAAACACTCCCTCGTCCTTGCCGATGACAAGCGTCCCCATAACATGATGCAGCCACCACCATGCTTGAATATATAAAGAGTAGTACTCAGTGATGTGTTGTGTTGGATTTGCCCTAAACATGTCGCTTTGTATTCAGGACATAAAGTATATTTATTAGCCCTAAACATGTCGCTTTGTATTCAGGACATAAAGTATATTTATTAGCCACATTTTTTGCAGTTTTGTTTTAGTACCTTATTGCAAACAGGATGTATGTTTTGGAATATTTGTGTTCTGTACAAGCTTCCTTCTTTTCACTGTCATTTAGGTTAGCATTGTGGAGTAACTACAATGTTTTTGATCCATCCTCAGTTTTCTCCTATCACAGCCATTAAACCCTGTAATTGTTTTAAAGTCACCATTGGCCTCATGGTGAAATCCCTGAGCAGTTTCCTTCGTCTCCGGCAACTGAGTTCCATCATTTTAATGTAGTCAACTGGCTGGGACTTCCAACTTCATTGGCTGATCCCTCCTGGTGACCCTGTTGGAGTCATGTCCAACCGGGTCATCAGGAGGGATCAGCCAATCGTGAAGAAGAAAAATTGACTTCTTCAAAATGGAGATTGCCTTGCCTTGCTGCCCATGCTGCCATAGACACTATAAATGGCACAGATACAAAGATGAGTCCTCTATCTATCTCTATGAGCAGAACAAGTCAGTAGTTGTATTTAAATGAAAACCCAACAAGAATAGCTGAGAATGTAAGTTAATTATCAATTTCACACTGTAATGCCAACACGTCCTAAACTGCTGTCCCAAACTGCTGTCCCTGGTTCGGATATTCTCTTTTTACATGATCCTTTCTAGCATGGTTCCAGCAGATGCGTAAGTTAACCAGGCCAGCTCAGAACAGCTTAGTTCGGCTCAGTTTGAAAAGCCGTCATGATTATATTTCATGATAAGAATGATGTACAGTTCTTGTGTTCTGTAACACATCTCTCAGTACAAATGAGAGACATATTTATTTTTCTTCCCCCCACATGAAGACAGGAATTGCATGAGAGAGAAGAAAGAAAGAAAGAAAGAAAGAAAAGAAAGAAAGAAAGAAAGAAAGAAAGAAAGAAAGAAAAGAGAAGAAAGAAAGAAAGAAAGAAAGAAAGAAAGAAAGAAAGAAAGAAAGAAGAAAGAAAGAAGAAAGAAAGAAAGAAAGAAAGAAAGAAAGAAAGAAAGAAAGAAAGAAAGAAAGAAAGAAAGAAGAAGAAAGAAAAAGAAAGAAGAAAGAAAGAAAGAAAGAAAGAAAGAATAGAACGAAAAGAAAGAAAGAAAGAAAGAAAGAAGAAAAGAAGAAAGAAAGAAAGAAGAAATAAGAAAGAAAAGAAAGAAAGAAAGACATTAAAGCTTTTAATTTGTAATACATTGTAAAGATTTCTAAAAATATAATTTGACTGAGATTATGTGGTATTGTGTTTAGGCCAATGACAAAAAAAAACTATATTTAATCCATATTAAATTCAGGCTGTAACAACAAAATGTGGAAAAGGTTGAGGTGTGTGAATAGGTGTGGTCAAAAGTTGAGAATGACACAAATATTACATTTTCACAAAGTCTGCTGCCTCAGTTTTTATGATGCCAATTTGCATATACTCCAGAATGTTATGAAGAGTGATCAGATGAATTGCAATTAATTGCAAAGTCCCTCTTTGCCATGAAAATGAACATTTCCACTGCATTTCAGGCCTGCCACAAAAGGACAAGCTGACATCATGTCAGTGATTCTCTCGTTAACACAGGTGAGAGTGTTGACGAGGACAAGGCTGAAGATCACTTTGTCATGCTGATTGAGTTAGAATAACAGACTGGAAGCTTTAAAAGGAGGGTGGTGCTTAAATTATTGTTCTTCCTCTGTTAACCATGGTTACCTGCAAGGAAACACGTGCCGTCATCATTGCTTTGCACAAAAAGGGCTTCACAGGCAAGGATATTGCACCTAAGAAGTAAGATTGCACCTAAATCAACCATTTATCGGATCATCAAAAACTTCAAAGAGAGAGGTTCAATTGTTGTGAAGAAGGCTTCAGGGCGCCCAAGAAAGTCCAGCAAGCGCCAGGACCGTCTCCTAAAGTTGATTCAGCTGCGGGATCGGGGCCCCACCAGTGCAGAGCTTGCTCAGGAATGGCAGCAGGCAGGTGTGAGTGCATCTGCACGCACAGTGAGGCGAAGACTTTTGGAGGATGGCCTGGTGTCATGAAGGGCAGCAAAGAAGCCACTTCTCTCCAGGAAAAACATCAGGGACAGACTGATATTCTGCAAAAGGTACAGGGATTGGACTGCTGAGGACTGGGGTAAAGTCATTTTCTCTGATGAATCCCCTTTCCGATTGTTTGGGGCATCCGGAAAACACCTTGTCTGGAGAAGACAAGGTGAGCGCTACCATCAGTCCTGTGTCATGCCAACAGTAAAGCATCCTGAGACCATTCATGTGTGGGGTTGCTTCTCAGCCAAGGGAGTGGGCTCACTCACAATTTTGCCTCAGAACACAGCCATGAATAAAGAATGGTACCAACACATCCTCTTAGAGCGACTTCTCCCAACCATCCAAGAACAGTTTGGTGACGACCAATGCCTTTTCCAGCATGATGGAGCACCTTGCCATAAGGCAAAAGTGATAACTAAGTGGCTCTGGGAACAAAACATTGACATTTTGGGTCCTTGGCCAGGAAACTCCCCAGACCTTAATCCCATTGAGAACTTGTGGTCAATCCTCAAGAGGCGGGTGGATAAACAAAACCCCACAAATTCTGACAAACTCCAAGCATTGATTATGCAAGAATGGGCTGCCATCATTCAGGATGTGGCCCAGATGTTAATTGACAGCATGCCATGGCGGATTGCAGAGGTCTTGAAAAAGAAGGGTCAACACTGAAAATATTCTCTTTGCATAAACTTAATGTAATTGTCAATAAAAGCCTTTGACACTTATGGAATGCTTATAATGTAATTATACTTCAGTATACCAAAGTAACATTGACAAAAATATCTAAAAACACTGAAGCAGCAAACTTTGAAGACCAATACTTGTCATTCTCAAAACTTTTGACCACGACTGTTCATGTAAACAGGGCTGAAAAGTGACTGGTAGCAGGAATATATCAATTCAATATGGTAATAGACTAATGTTAATATATACACTGCCTTCAGAAAGTCACACCCCTTGACTTTTTCCACATTTTGTTGTGTTACAGCTTGAATTTAAAATGGATTAAATATAAACATTTTGCTATACAGATAAAGGCACACAGAAGGAGGCTAATTCGTTATTTTTTCGATCAGTCCAACAGAATAACTTTGCACACTGTTGGACTAATGATTACACCCTAGATCAGCTAGATGCAGGCAAGAGTGTGCAAGGTGGTATGCCCAGAGTGTGCAAGGTGGTATGCCCAGAGTGTGCAAGGTGGTATGCCCAGAGTGTGCAAGGTGGTATGCCCAGAGTGTGCAAGGTGGTATGCCCAGAGTGTGCAAGGTGGTATGCCCAGAGTGTGCAAGGTGGTATGCCCAGAGTGTGCAAGGTGGTATGCCCAGAGTGTGCAAGGTGGTATGCCCAGAGTGTGCAAGGTGGTATGCCCAGAGTGTGCAAGGTGGTATTCCCAGAGTGTGCAAGGTGGTATGCCCAGAGTGTGCAAGGCGGTATGCCCAGAGTGTGCAAAGCTGTCATCAAGGCAAAGGGTGGCTATTTGAAGAATCTCAAATATAAAATATATTTTGATTTGTTTAACACTTTTATGGTTACTACATGATTCCATGTGTTATTTCATAGTTTTGATGTCTTCACTATTATTCTACGAGGTAGAATAAAGAAAATAAAGAAACATCTTTGAATGAATAGGTGTGTCCAAACGTTGACTGGTACTGTACACTGTGTGCACAATTACTATGCAAGTTGTATGTTTGAGGATTAATGTTATTATTGAACAACTACAGTGCTCTCGGTCAATCCAAAATGTTAATAAACCTCAAACCTGAATATTTAAGAAAGTAAAAGTGAGGTTTTGGCTTTCTTTGGAGAATATCTATGTGTGCACAATTATTGGGCAACTATTAGTGTACAGAATTATTATGCAACTAAATGAAAAACGAAAAGTTCCCCATCTCACTTGTTTATTTTCATCTGTTAAAGTGAGAATAATAAACAAACAACTCAAAATTTACAAGTAAACATTTCAACAACAAAAAAATCATAGCCACCCTTCTTTTCAATAACAGTCATAAACCTTCCATTCATGGAGTCTGTCAGTTTCTTGATCTGTTGACGATCAACTTTTTGTGCTGTTTTCCTTCACCGTAAATCGACCGTTTAAGAAGGGACCACAAGTTCTCAATAGGGTTTAGGTCAGGTGAGGAAGGGGGCCATGTCATTATTCTTTCATCTTTAAGGCCTTTACTGGCTAGCCACGCAATGGAGTACTCTGATGCATGCGATGGAGCATTGTCCTGCATAAAAATCATGGTCTTCTTGAAAGATGCAGACTTTTTCCTGTACCACTGCTTGAAGAAAGTGTCTTCTAAAAACTGGCAGTAGGTTTGGGAGTTGAGTTTGAGTCCATCTTCAACACGAAAAAGGTCCAACTAGCTCATCTTTAATAATACCAGCCCATACCAGTACCCCACCTCCACCTTGCTGGCGTCTGAGTCGAAGTGGAGCTCTGTGCCCGTTACTGATCCAGCCACGGGCCCATCCAACTGGTCCGTCAAGAGTCACTCTCATCTCATCAGTCCATAAAACCTTTGAAAAATCTGTCTTCAGATATTTCTTGGCCCAGTCTTGACGTTTCAACTTATGTGTCTTGTTTAATGGTGGTCGGGTTTCAGCCTTCCTTACCTTGGCCATGTCTTTGCGCACTGAACACCTTGTACTTCTGGGCACTCCAGGTAGGTTGCAGTTCTGGAATATGACAGCACTGGAGGATAATGGGTTCCTGGTAGCTTCACATTTGATTCTTCTAAAGTATTTTTTTCTCAACACGGTTCTTGCGACCCTGTTGACTATTTGCAACAAAACGTTTGATAGTTCTGTGATCACGCCCCAATATCTTAGCAATTTCAAGAGTGCTGCATCCCTCTGAAATACTTTTTAAAATGTGTTACTTTTCAGAGTCAGTTAAATCTATTTTTTGGCCCATTTTGCCTGAGGAAAAGCTGCCTAATAATTATACACACTTTGATATAGGGTGTTGATCTCCTTAGGCCAAATCCTCCCTCATTACACAAATACACATCACCTGATATGCTTAAATTCCAATAAGCATTCCAGTTTATACAGCTTAGAGTTGGAAAATATGCATAATAATGATGATATGGTCAAAATACTGACTTGCCTAATAATTGTGCACACAGTGTATAATACCACCATACAACAATATTACACTTAATTATTATTATATTGCATGTGTGTGTAGAGTGCGTGTGCTAGCGTGTGTTTGTGTGTGCGTGTGTGTGTGTATCTCTTCACAGTCCCCGCTGTTCCATAAGCTGAATTTGTATCTGTTTAAAAAAAAATCGGATTCTACTGCTTGCATCAGTTACTTGATGTGGAATAGAGTTCCATGTAGTCATTGCTCTATGCAGTACTGTGCGCCTCCCATAGTCTGTTCTGGACTTGGGGGTTTTGAAGAGACCTCTGGTGGCATGCCTTAGCTACTGTTGTATAAACATGTTTTGACCATGACAGTTTACAATCCAGGGTTACTCCAAGCAGTTTAGTCACCTCAACTTGATCAATTTCCACATTATTTATTACAAGATTTAGTTGAGATTTAGGGTTTAAGTGAATGATTTGTCCCAAATACAATGCTTTTAGTTTTAGAAATATTTACGACTATCTTAGTCCTTGCCACCCATTTTGAAACTAACTGCAGCTCTTTTGTTAAGTGATGCAGTCATTTCAATCGCTGTAGTAGCTGACGTATATAGTGTTGAGTCATCCGCATACATAGACACAGTGGCTTTACTCAAAGCCAGTGATATGTCATTAGTAGAGATTGAAAAAATAAGGGGCCTAGACAGCAGCCCTGGGGAATTACTGATTCTACCTGGATTATGTTGGAGAGGCTTCCATTAAAGAACACCCTCTGTGTTCTGTTAGACAGGTAACTCTTTATCCACAATATAGCAGGGGGTGTAAAGCCATAACTAGGGCTGTTACGGTGACGGTATTACCGCCACACCAGCGGTCACGAGTCATGAAGGCAGTCAAATTCCATGTGACCGTTTAGTCACGGTAATTAGGCTTCTTCAAGCGCTGATGCCTCTGATGGTCATTAGTAGCCTACCAAACTCGCTAACTGCCTGGTACTCAGCACTCTATTGTCCCTCTAATCACTCTAATCGTAAATTACATTTACATTTTAGTCATTTAGCAGACTCTCTTATCCAGAGCGACTTACAGTTAGTGAGTGCATACATTTTCATACTGGCCCCCCGTGGGAATCGAACCCACAACCCTGGCGTTGCAAGCGCCATGCTCTACCAACTGAGCTACAGGAGGCCTAATCAAACACGTCATAAGAGCCCATGAGCTCATGTTGTGCAACATTTCTATAGGCTACGCAATTGCGTGAGAAAACAGAGTGATGGCCTCTGCTAAAAAGAGGAGGATCCCATCAGCTTTCTATAGGCTAGGCCTACTATATTTATTTCTCAACTTTCCTAATATTAAGCACATTGCTTCTCTTTACAACAGGAGTATAGCCTACCTGGCTGGCATGAAACTGAACCACAGGAAAAGCATTCTCCATTCCCTATTTAAGTGCATAGATGACATGTATTTTTTTTCCCCCCTGCCCCTGTTCCATTCTCAATCAAAACAAATTACACACATATTATTTAGTATATGTAAAGACAAGATTAAATCAAGAATAGTCTGATGGGTGACAATATTAGCCTATCACTTGTGAATTCTATATTATCACTTGTGAATGATGCCCAGCATAAGGCAAGAAACAACGCATTCCTTTTTTTTGCAACTTTTTCCAATCATAGACCCACACCTCATGTAGCCTAGCCAATAGGCCTATATGTTTTGATAAGGTTTGTATCACAACTAAAGTGGCTAAATAACTTCTTAAAATTAAGCACATTAATCCCCTTTAGTGGGTGTAGAGCCTAACTGGCATACATATGCAGCATGTGAGTTTCAAGTTTGGGGAAGATAATTTTCACCATATAAATGCACCTTTCTAATAAAAGCATTACATGCATAATTGCATTTGCGGTCCCTTTTGATCATGGTGTTTTCCCGCTGATGGAACATTCCGCTTATAGCCTACTGCAATGTGTGCATTGCTGCGCTTATAATGTGAAGCAATAGCCTAATAGTTTATTAACATTTGAAGCTAAACGCAAAAAGGCATGGATTTTTTCAAGGGGCATTACGGCCACACGAAGGGGATGCCGCCGGGAAATTCGAGGCATTATCAAGTGCTTGTCAAATTGTGAATGAGAGACTGATGAAGTGTGTACAGCCTGCGCAAAAAAACTAAGTAGAGCTCATGTCTTTCATGCTACTTTTTTAAAATCATCATTAGTCGCATCATGCAGCCTTAGAATGTATTAAAAATCTAAACATATAGCCCAACGTTTGTAGAACTACTAAAGTTACATAAATAATTCTAAATTAAGCATATAGGAGTATCTATTTTTTTGTTAACCACTCAACACAGAATAGCTGCATGTGCGCACTCCCTCAAATCGTTTGGAGAAAATATCCTTTCTATTTTATTCAGCTTTGTTCACTTGTATTCTTCATACTATAAAATAATTCTAAGCAAATCTTGTCTGCTAAATGAACTAGTGTAGCCCACAGCCATATGGCATAGCCAGATCAGGACCTAACATAAGGACAACTCAGAGTACGCTATTCTGTTCTTCTGAAATAGACTACATTTTCTTCATATCATGTTTCTTTAGACCTGTCTAAAATAAATAATGGATTTATTGTGAAGCAGTAAGCTATATTACATGGATTTATTAGACTTTTTCAAATGTAGATTTTCCAAAGGTCTACATCAGTGGCTTGTAGGCTATGTGTGTAAGCCAGGAGATGCTAAATGTGTTTATGTTAATTAATGGTCAATTACCGTGAGACCGGCGGTTATTTGCTTGACAATCACCGGCTGACGAAATTTTGTGACCGCCACAGCCCTAGTCATAACACATGTGTTTTTCTAGCAGCAGACTATGATCGATAATGTCAAAAGCCGCACTGAAGTCATTGTCATTGTTGATTAGACAACAATTGTTTCACCTATAGCCAACCAATCAGCCTGTTACCAAGCGTGCTCGTCATCCTCACCAGGGTCTTGACCTGACTGCAGTTCGGCGTTGTAACCGACTTCAGTGGGAAAATGCTCACCTTGGCTACTGGCACGCTGGAGAAGTGTGCTCTTCACAGATTAATCCCGGTTTCAACTGTATCGGGCAGATGGCAGACGTGTGGGTGAGCGGTTTGCTGATGTCAACATTGTGAACAGAGTGGCCCATGGTTGCGGTGGGTTGATGGTATGGGCAAGCATAAGCTATGCACAACGAACACAATTGCATTTTATCGATGGCAATTTGAATGCACAGAGATACTGTGATGAGATCGTGAGGCCCATTGTCATGCCATTCATTTGACACAATGTTTCAGTATGATAATGCACGGCCCCATGTCGCAAGGATCTGTACACAATTCCTGGAAGCTGAAAATGTCCCAGTTCTTCCATGGCATGCATACTCACCAGACATGTCAGCCATTGAGCATGTTTGGGATGCTCTGGATCGATGTTTACGACAGCGTGTTCCAGTTCCCGCCAAATTCCAGCAACTTTCCACAGCCGTTGAAAAGGAGTGGAACAACATTCCACAATCAACATTCTGATAAACTCTTATGGAAAAGAGATGTGTCGCGCTGCATGAGGCAAATGGTGGTCACACCAGATACTGACTGGTTTTCTGATCCACACCGTTGCTTTTTTTTAAGGTGCATATCTGTATTCCCAGTCATGTGAAATCCATAGATTAGGGCATAATTTATTTATTTCAATTGACTGATTCCCTTATATGAACTGTAACATCTATTGAAATTGTTACATGTTGCGTTTATTTTTGTTCAGTATATTTCTATGGTTGGTTGCGACTGTCAGTTTGCCTTTTGCAAATTTCAAAACACAATCCTGGGAAAAATGTAGTTTGGAAAGCAAACGCCTACTGCTGAAAAGAGAAGAGTATATAGAAACAAATCTCAACAACTCCAAATGTCTAACTAACAGCAGCACTGTTTTTCAAAGTAGCTCGGCGAGCGCATCGACCATCACCGTGGGTAGCCTATGGCTTCGTCTCCATCATTAGGTGAGTCAGTGTGCCACTGGAAATGATCAATTATTTAAAAAACAAAGCCCCGGGGACTATGATTTGTTAATCTGGCCCTGTTCACGGGTTGAACTAGAACCAATAATTATAAAAACACATTTAAATAATCAAATTATTATTCAGTTTCTCGTTATTTAATATTTCCTTTAGACAAAAACAAAAAAAACGTTTATGACTTGTTTAATTTCAGATTCAAATCATATAAACGAGGAACGACCCTTTACTCGTTTTTTTTATCTTGTCATGTAGTAAGAAATATTAATTGGCCGAAACGTACACGGAACTCGGTGTCCTCAGATGTAGTTAAGGCCATGTTTCCATACGCAATAGTCTATGCTACACAATTGCACACAGTAGACTATATCCAATAAAACTATACCTCGTTACCTTGACACGTTCTCTGTTCAATCTAACGTGACCCTGCTTTATATCAAGCAGACAAGAACAGACAATCAACATCAATCTGCTAGGGATATTAGATCCAATGTGGATCACAGCACAATGGTCTTCAACGGGTTAACGAATGAGACACCAAAGCATTCTGGACATTCCTTGCAAACATCATTTTTCCTGCACTTTGGCTGTTATTGCATCAAGTGCTGTATCACAACAACTGTTTGTCACTTGACTGTCATTCAGAAAATAATTTCCTGGATCAGATGATGTGTGAAACTATCACAACGTAATTAAAACAGATGGACATCAAATGCGCATCCAACAAGTATTTATTGAAGAACCACGTTTAATGAATATCGATTTTGGTTTTAAGTATTTAGTAAAGACTATAATCAGTTAGAAGCATTTGATTTTGCAATCACATACATTTTGGATTTGTGTAACCATGAAAACTATATTCACGCCGTAACAGGAAACACTAAATGTTACGTAGGCCTAGTTACAGTGCATTTCCAAAATCGGCATCCATAAGAACTGTCCGAGCAAGATCCAGGATTCTTACCGGGTACAAGTTCAATGTCTAATTTAACTGATAAATGCTTAATATATGATATAACAACAAACACTGCCATAAAAGCAAGGCAAGAAATGTAGTGTTTTATGTCACACGATTTTGGACAAATCTGTCAAGACACCAAGAGAAAGGGTTAAAAATAGTTGAATTTTATTGAATGTTCCTTATATAAATTACTTATCAACAGCTGTATCTGTAAGTTGTCCACCGCAGGAAATCCTCACTGGTTCTCTAGTTTATAGAAAGACCCTTAGGCCATGTCAGAGGTGTTACTGCGTTGTAGCTGTCAAATCAGCAAGCGTTTCCCGGGTGTTATTCCTATCGTGGACATTGCCATTCGATGCACCGAGTCACATTAGTAGAAAGCTCATGCATCCGTTTGACAAGTTTGAACATTGGAATGTATGTTCTAATACAAAGTACACCTCGATTAGGCTGATATAAATCCTTATTCTTTCATTTAATGATTTTCAATTTGAGTGTCATTATTTCTATGTAGCTACACTTCCTCCTTCTGAACTTCTAACACGGGTAGGATGGGTGTGGCTTTGTGACAATGACCACAAGAGCAATGCAATTACACCTCTGACATTGCCTAAACAAAAACAATGATTTGCTATGGAGTTCTGATTTAATCTAGGACATAGTTTTTGTTCAGTTACCTTGGGGTGGACAAATTAACATAAGGCTTTACACAAGGCTAAGAGTTTTAATACAAATCCAATGAACCCCACATCTCAGTTGGATCTACCCAGCAAACGCAAATGTTCCTACAACGTTGGGAAACTTCATATTCAAATGGAGACTCAATTTGGTGTCAAGATAATGTTAGCAGGACAACATTCCATGACTGACTTATGTTGGAACCACTGCCGTCTATCCTCTTTATCTTTCATGAATTTTCACTAATTTGGGAGCAAATCTACTCCTTTTGCAATCTTGTCCAGAATCTCAGACTCTGTCTTCATTTTATCCAAACCTACGATCCGATCCTCGAAGCCTGGCTTGCGTTCGTCCTCCTCTGTGCGAATGAGTATCTCAATGTATTCCATAGTGGAGAGAGAACTTGGATTCAGCGCAACATCATTAAGTCTCTTGAGACAGTCAGAAGATTGCTTGATCAAATTCGTCAGCGCATCCTCGATCATGTGAAACTCATCCTCAAGCTTATCCAGCATCTCCTTGGTTGACATATACTTGCCCCACGCCTTCATGAAGTTGTCCTTCAGTTCTTGAATAGTCTTTTTCTCAGTCTTTGTTTCATATGTCAACAAGACTTTTTCCGTGTCGTGGTCACTGGAAGAGCATTTTCCTGGACATACGGTGCTGTTGCGATCATCATCCATCACGGTACAACTTTTGATGTCATCCTCATTTGGGAGGAAGCAGCAGGTTTGACATGTGAAATTGCATACCTTGCAGTTTGTCGCAAAGTCCTGGGATAATTTGCTTCTCTTCACCTGCAGCACATTTACCTCGGTCTCAAAATCTTTGTTCTGTTTCATGTTCTCGTTCTCGTTCTCCAGACACTGTTTGAAGCTTTTGATCTCACTTAGCTTTGACAGACCTGCTGTGATCTGAGGGATCAGGCGTGTCATGGTCTTCTCTAGAAGCTCACGTTCTTCCAGCACTTTATTTGTCAGGGTCAGATCTTTGCTCTCAATGCTTTCCAGTGCTTGGAAAAATTTCTTCATCTCCTTGAAAGTTGACCTCCATTGCTCTGGACACTGTGACTTATGATCATCATCATCATCATCATCGCCATCACCATCATTACCATCATCATCATCACCATCATCATCATCATCATCCTCTTCTTCACCATCACCATCATCATCATCACCATCATCATCCTCTTCACTGCTGCTCTCCATCTTCTTTGAGAACAGAATTGAACTGTTGAATTTGAAATGGGTTGGTTGCCCCTTTTTGTCTTTCTTACAGGGCAGATTTGCAGCTTTGATGGCCTCTAGCACCGGTAGCTGCTTCCCATCAACAAATGTCACAAGCATCAGGATGTTCTCTGCAACTTTCCAAAAATGGACAGGATGGAATTAAAGATGCATCTCTGGGAAGGACTTAGACGAACAAGTGATGCCTGCACTACAAAGCAGACTGCATCAATGTGATCAATCCCTAAAGGATTACAGAATAAATCCTTCAACATCTGGATGATCAATTTATCCTGAGCCATTCCTCTGGTGTCTCCCAACCCTGGTGTGTCAACGATAGTCAGAGAATAAGGAATCTGAAAGCCTGGCTGGTTGTAGAGCTCGTATGATGTCACAACCACAGTCTGGTTCTCAGCCTGTGACTTGTTGGTCACCTCAAGGATGAGCTTAAAGCGGTAACAGTCTTCCCAATTCACCCCGAGAATGTAGTTTATCATGACATTGACCAGAGTTGTTTTTCCTGCACCTGTGGCCCCCAGAAGCAATATAACCTTGTTATTCCCTTGCTCAACTTTCCTCCCAAATGTGTACTGGCCAAAACATTCATTTACACCAAACTTCTGTTCCAGATTCAGCCAGTGGATTGAGGGGTTGCCCTTTTCCACCTTCTGGGATTTTTTGAGTTATTCCTTACTTTTTGCGCCGGTTGATTTGCTCGTCTTCGGTTGGGCATCAGTGACCCTAATGGTAGTCAGCACAGTCTCAGGACTGGGTAGACTCTTCCCTGCTTCGCCACAGTTAGCAGATACTCTGCTGCTGTATGCAGTGTCAGCCTCTAGTTCTTCCAGTGTACTCTCTCTAGTGGTGGTTTTGATGGTGTGCCACATCTGATTGTTTATAGCCTTTACACTCTGTCTGTATTCAACCACATAACCGATGACTGCAACATCGTCTCCCACCATGGTAGGAATGTCCCAGTTCACTCTGATACGTCCCGATTCTATGCACTTCTCTGTGGGTGGTCCAGGGGGGCTACATGAACGGGTCCTGAAGTATTCTGTCCAGTCACTGGAGAGGCTCACACCAGGTCTACACACCGCCCTGCAGCTGAAGCGGTACTTTTTGTAAGGGTCCAGATTACGGATGGTGACCTGGTTAGTTGTAGCATCAGGTTTGACCTCTGTCCACTCAGAGTCAGCCTGCTCAGCCTGGTACAAAACCTGGTATGACTCCACAGAGGTAACACCAAGGTTGGGAGGGTTGATTTGCAAGTGGACACAGTCATGCTCCAGACTCTTGATGGTGGGGACACCTGGCTTTGATGGCAGCTCAAACTGTGGACTCAAAAGTGTTCCTCTTTCGTAGACATGGATGGACGCAGTGAGGAGTTTGTTTGGACTTGATGCAATGCAGAATGCAAGATTCTCTCTGCCTTTGTTTGACTCTTTGAAGTCTAGGAACAGATTTATGGTTTGCCTGGTTAGGTTCATTACCTCCCCCGAGTGAAACCACTTTTCTGCTGCAGATTTCCCAGCTGCGTTGGGGTTGTAAGGTATCAGTGGAAAATCACTCTTAGATTCTTCCAGCAAGTAGTTTTCCAATACTTCCACATACTCTTCTTTCTCCTTCAAATAGGATAATGCAAAACACACTACATAATCATTAGCTTGATCAAGCACTATTCTATCCAATTCACTGCTTGAGTACACAACTTGTACCTCTTTCATTATATCAAGGTAAGACCTGACAACAGTCATCTCTCTCTCTCTGTCATCCAGGTACGTGATCATAAGGTCATTCTGGAATGGAGAACGTTCTTTGCTTTTGAGCATGTTTATCAGCTCTTCCTCCTCCATTCCTCCTCCTCTTATGTTGGGAAGAATCTTGCAGATACCTTTCTGGAACACCAGCTTGTACTCTGAGCACAAGTCCTTGAACTTGTTGAGCTTGGCTTTGATTTCAGGGAACTTGATAGCCATGTCTTCCGTCATCATGTCCTGGCATTGTACATCAGTATTGTCCAGTCCGTCCAAGAGTCGCTGTGCGCGACGCACCAGGCTAACACTGATCTGCCTGACTAGCTGGGCAGCTGCAGAGTCCAGGTTCTTGAGAGGATAGAGCCAGGCGGTCATGGGCACAGCGTGTTCTCCGTTCTCCCCTAGCAGACGTGGCAGGCCAGTATACACCCTGATGGCATCTTCAAATGTGACAGGGTTGTTTTCTAGTGCAAAATCACCATGGAAAGTGCAGTTGAATTTATTGGCCTCCCTCTTCTCTTCCTCACTCATCTTCAACTTTGCCTGTCCTTCTATTGATATGAGAGGGATCTTTTTTATTATGGCCTGCAGGTTTCCCTGGATGTCCTGGTGGTTTTCTCCTGAGGAAACCTCTTGGTCAAAAACAAAAAAGGCCTGCGCTCCGTAGAGCAGGGCAGTCACCACATGGGTTGCAGAGCCCTCTTGAAAGACATTACAGTGTTTCACGTTTCCTGCCCCCAGGTGGTCCATGGTTAGGTGCTCGAAGCGAGTGGTGGTACGGTACTGCAGAGAAACCCTAGACTGACGATTTGAGGTCTTTTTGTCACCCATAGTTAGAAAACCTACACCTCCTACACTCTCAGAAGAAAAGAGTGCTATGTAGCACCATTTGTCCTTGTTGGAGAACCAGTCTGGAAATGGGTTCCAGATAGAACCCTTTCCAGGTCAAATAGAACCTGGGTTCCAAATAAAGGGTGCTATTTGGAACCAGAAAGAGTTATATCTAGAACCTTTTAACAGATGGTTCCCCTACAGGGACAAATGGTGCCACATAGCACTCTTTTTTTCTGAGAGTGTATCTTTGCCATTGATCACTTCTACGACAGTATTACTACTAAATGACCACTTCAAAAACAACTTGCATGCCATCAGTCTTTTATTCCAAGTGCGTCCTCTAGCTTTTCTTACTCTGTGGTGACCATAGAGATGTACCAGAAAACTCATCTCTCTTTGCAATAGCCGCTTCTGTTACAGCATCATAGAGGACTTTAGTTCCCAAAAGCCTGTTTTAGCATGGGCAGCACCATTGGGGACTTTCACCATTTTTAAGTAGTCAACTGGGCGAGACTTCCTTTGGGTTAAGGAAGGATTACATAATTCAATCTGGGTCCTCAGGAGGGATCAGACAGAATATAATCACTGCCACCTGGTGAGGTTAGCATAGGGCTAATGTATGCCATGTTATCTGTCCCCTGTAGCTCAGTTGGTGGAACATGGCGCTTGCAACGCCAGGGTTGTGGGTTCGTTTCCCACAAGGGGCCAGTATGAAAATGTATGCACTCACTAACTGTAAGTCGCTCTGGATAAGAGCATCTGCTAAATGACTAAAATGTAAAAATGTTATCTGATGGGACCAGATACAATTTTGCATTCTGTCACGTGCATGTAAATCGACAATTTTAATTAGCCGAGACACATTTTGAGCTGGAGAAACTGTTTACATTTAAATGTTTGCTTATGTACACACGTATGGCCCAAATGTCTTCTTCAACTTCTATGAGTGTATTAGCAGTTTGTAAATCAACTGAAAAGGTGCATACCATCACCTACTGTGCGGAGTGTGTATAGTCTGAACTGGTATAAAGCCCAGGTTGGTGATTTACTGACATCTGCAGTTTTGGAATGTTTGCTCAGGAGTGCAATTCATTGGCTGACCCCTCCTGCTGATTCTTCCTTAATCCATAGAAACTACTTTAAAATGGTGAAAGCCGTCAATGGCGTTCCCCATGCTAGAACAGTGTGCCCTCTATCCAACTCAATGGTGGAAACACTGTCAATGAATTTAAGATAATCAATATGCATTACCTCCAAACCAAATAGTAATAGTTTCCTGTACCTGGAATGAGGACATCTCTGCGACAGTCATACAGCATCCCCAGCTGGAAGGGTCGGCCCAGAGCGGCTAGCTCGATGGTCTCAGAGTCGGACATGACTCAAGTGTTCTGAAAACATATCAGAACTGGGGTTACTTCAGCAGCCACGGTATTAGAAAATTGCAACAGATCATTTGGCCGTTGTTAGGTTCTAAATAAAACGGAGTAAAACCAACGGACGACTAGAAAAAGCTCAAACCAAGTTTATTCACCCACTGGGTCAAATAGCTGAAAAGATAAAGACATGTTTCCACCAGCACAAGTATTTATACCCTCCTTTAGGCGGAGTCTCCTCCTTGCACCTCTAAACATTACATCTCTGTTGCTAGGAAGGAAGTTAAGTGATGTGTGTAACAAAAGTGTTCTTTATCCCTCCGTCTGACCTGACCTCGGCCCACATTCCTCACTAATCCACAGCTATCCAACCTTATCAGTGACCACAACTAAATGATTGCCTTTTCCCTTACTTAGTCACTTTCCAGACCCCTTCTTCTTATCCAACCTCCATTGACCCCCACCATATACATTCCTCATACATGTAACCATTAACTTCTAGTATAGCAGGTATATCAAACTACAACCCAACACCGTCAACATAAAATCGTAGTTTATTTGCTCGTTGCCCAGGCAACGCAGCGTGTGTAAATTATAACTAATACAGTATGTTATGCAAACATCTGAGTCACTCAAATCTTTGTCCACCAGTCTTCTTTTCTTTCTGAATGGGAAGAGAGTTCTGGAGCCCTAACGGTTGGCGCTCTTATTTCTTTGGGAAAACCTCTTGAACTGCAGAAACAAAAAAAAGACTCAGTGTACATGTTGATGGCTTTCTAGTGGACATAATACAGTCTTAAAACGATCCACCTTAGGAGTTGACTTAAGTAATGTCCAATTGTCAAAAATAGAAAAACCTTATTTACATAAGTACATAAAATCATGGTTGTTGTTTGTTACGTCTCTTTGTCTATCCTCTTCTGTTATGGCCTGTTATGTTCTTCTGGTGTCTCTCTCCATCACATCCTATTGTTGTGTTGCGGTCTCTCTGTTTCGTGTCTCCCTCCATCATCTACTCTTCTGTTGCCATCTATCTGTGTCTTGTCTGGTGGGTCTCTTTAGTTTTGCAATCCAGAATGGCCAAGGGGATACTGAGGTAGCTTAATTTGTTTTGGGCCTGTGTCTAGGTCACCTAAATCCTCCTCTTCCCTAACATTTGCCCCTGGCTGCTGCCGTTCTAAGTGCTCCACTGGACTGCTGTTATCATCTGTCCTCCTCCTTGGCTCTGAAAGGTAGCAAGGAAGAGGTGCAACCTGTCATCAGATAGATTTAAAGGGTGACTGCCCTTCCTGATCTGGCCTCGTTTTAGATTTGATTCATTAAGAAATGCTAGCGGCCATGACTGAATTCAGCCGTAAATTGGTTTCGGGGTGTGGTTTGATGTGGGTGCGGTGTGTGGGTGTGTTCGCAGGTGGGAAGAGTTAGCCAATTACCTTCAGCTGGCTGGTGTGCGACCTGACTTTGGATAGCCTAGCTCCAGGACTAGTTAGTGACCGTCAATAAATGACACAATGTAAATAAGACAATATATTGATGTTGCACACCTTTTAGTTTTCATTAAATTCTTTCAATATTTGTATATGCATTCATACAATTTATAGTTGTCATTGACATTTGGAGCTATTGGAATCTTTACGTATTATCTCATGTACTGTACTTGTGTAATTTACCTATGGTCCCTAACTAGCCCCATAGGGATGTCCAAAGTCAACCCAAATTTACCACAGGCATTACGATCGGGATGTGTGCAGCTGCATTCCGAATTGATGATTACTTGTCTGCTGCCAGCTGTGGTCATGTGATTGAAACATGCCCATCTTTCATTTATGTTGTAATGAAGTCACGACCACTAGTCTCACAACTCAGTTTTGGACGATACTGACTTTTACCAACATTTTCTATTTACACTTTGTAGTCAATTGACAGTAGAATACATTTTTGACTCATATCGATGCCACAGGCTGTTTTCTAAATTATATGTTTTTTCAGGGGCAGTTGTTCTTTAAAGTTACTGTAACTGTTCACCAAACCCACTGTTGGGTAGTATTGCGGTTTTGGGGTCACGGTTTGGTTGCGGTACAGCGGGGAAATAAAATGCCAACAGTTAAATCAAGTTAATTTGTCTATTTAGCTAAATACGCAAAATTAAAAAGCACCCTATTTGTGGCCCAGGTCCAGTTTCATTCACAGTGTTCCTGGCATCGTCTGCTGTGTCAGGAATTGTTATGTTGGGCCTCAAGTAGAAGTCTAAAAAGTTGGACCTATTCCGAAATGGACCTGGGGCGTTCCCACCCGGACAAATATGCATGAATACATTTTCCAATATAGAGACCCGTTCCGAACAGACCCGAGGACAACCAGTTCCGTATAGACATGATCTGATCCGGGAAGAGCAGAAATCCATTTGTAAGCTACTTTATTAACCAGAGCTGATACAGAGCGAGGGAGAGCAGGCGGAGGAGGGGTCTTGCGGTGTGTGTGTGCTGTGAGCGAGTGCCACGGGACCAAGGAGGGAGAGACAGAAACCAACCATAACAAGCCGACTCGCTCTAGAATACAAAACTTGTAGCTTGTCATAGCTGGTTATTTATCATCCAATATGATTATTTAGTACCGGTCTTGACTGCGTCAAACTGAGAGAAGCTAGTTGGCTAAGACGGCTAGCTATGTTAGCAAGCTAGGCTAATTGAGTCTGCATGCGCTTTCCTGACATAGTTAAAAATTACACTGTTCAGATGATTAAATAGCAACCTACCTGGTGGCTCTTGGTCGTTGTACCATACACTTACTTCCATTTTCCTTTGATTAGATAATCTCCTAATTTGCTTCACCCGTTGCTTTGCCACACATGGAGGCTCTATGGACTGACTGTATTGGCATTTTGATGACTTGCGATGGCCGACAAGCTACACACGCCACTCTGGGCCATTCTCGTTGAGCAGTGGAGAACATATTAACAAATCAACTCTGTCCATCGCTGTTGTAATCGGCAGGGAAACCAAAATGTTCCCAAACTGGAGATTTAAACGATGGAGGCTCATCCAATTTTGGTTTATCGAGCCCACCACGCGCCATCTACAGAGTTCCCGGCTGTGCCTCACAAAAGCAGAATTTAAAATCAGCCAGTTAATATTATAATGTTGATTACAACGTGAGCATAGGTTGTAGTTGTTTTAAAGGAATAACCTACAATGTTTTTTCAGCTTTACTCATGAGGCAGTGGCATACAACATGGCGTAGGCATGGCGTTATTGTTTTTAAAATGTTTTTTGTATTA
This sequence comes from Coregonus lavaretus, assembly GCF_964263955.1. NCBI lineage: Eukaryota > Metazoa > Chordata > Actinopteri > Salmoniformes > Salmonidae > Coregonus > Coregonus lavaretus. Next base: position 142,269 of record NW_028163239.1, on the reverse strand, counting down.
ATTCAGGTTCACAGTGCAGACCGAACCGAGGTCCCCGTGCCTAATGGGTTGGTATATCTACACCTGTACCGTTACAGCCCTATCCTAGTATACTGACAACCAGGGCAACTCAACTGTAAAGAAAAATGTAAATGTTCACATAACAGCGCAACACAACTCCAAACACGACAGGTAAGAAGCTACATAGCCCCCTAGGCTATATGAATATAAAGAGACTTGATTCAAAGAAAATTGACTTGTAGAATGGAATGAGTTAGACCTTGTCAGTTCTACCAGCTAATGTGAGATGTTTAGATTACATAATATTTGAGGACACAATTTAAGGGCAGATGTATTTAATGTTATGTTCACCTATAATCTAACCACAAAGCTGGCCATCTTTCCCCCTCTGTTTCTGGCTGCCCTGCCCCTTCTTGTCTAAATTCAAGTTGGTTTGTCATATACATGAGTACGCAGTGCAATTAAATGCTTACTTGCAGGTTCACCTCTCGACAATGCAACAATAGAGAAAGTAAGTAGCTAAATTAATAAAAATAAAAGCTCAAATTATTTCACCAATTTAATAACGGGAAGTTCTTTACAAATAGTTACATAGCCTATATGGAAATAACAGACATGAGCTAAGCATGTATACCTGTAGAATAATATATGTTATAAGACCTATGATTCATTTAATTTTGTCAGTTCTACCACCTCAACATTGCTCATTTAAAAAAAGGGTTAACTATGTTGTAGTACAGTTCAGCTTCAGTCCACAGGGGGGCACTGTTTCACTGTCAGAAGATATGAGCTTCAGTCAGAAAAACATTTGCTCATCTTTTCGGTCTCAGATAGCTACAGTAACGAAACCCATCAAATACACTCGCCGGAAATAAATAATTTTCCTAATATCATAACTTATATCAACATCCTTAGCTTGCCCATTCACTAAATATAGTGTTAAATAACTCAATGACATCCAATACCTTTAGGATACTGAACGCTAACGCTCGCTTATTAGCATTAGCCTACCCTTATGCTGATGGAGACTAGTTAGCTACCACCAAACCTGCGGATAACCTTTGGCTAACTCTGCTTCTGTACTGACTTTGTGGCTGTTCTACACTCTCCACCTCATTCACTACTCAACGTCAACCTGCTCGATTTTTTTATGCATAATTCTGAATATCCATATTTGCTGTGTTCTGCTGAGGTTTTTTACTGAGTGATGACATTGACATCTAACCAGTGCTGTATGGGTGGGGTCAAGGGATGGGAGTGGTCCACTGCGTTGTGTAATCGACCAATCACAGCAGGCACTGAGTCAGACCAGGGGCTTCTTGCAGTGCCTGCTACTGCAGTATATTGGATCGTTTATTTTAGTCATTAAAATGTGCATAGCGCAAGTGATGTGTAGTTATGGAAACTCCGACTGAAATGTACTTTTTTTAAATAATAACACCATCAAAAGGGTCGGGGCTGGACCAAAAACATCCGGGGCTGAAGCCTAATGACACCACTGGCTAACATACTGGGTCTGGTCAAGATACATGGACATTTGATAGAAAACATGCCTTGCATTGAATACCGGCCTATAAGAGAGTTGAATGTAAATAAATCCTGAATAAACTGTTGGGATTTTTCTGTCTCAGGTGTGAAGTGTCAGAGGAGATATCGGACAACAAGGCATCAATAGAATCTATTTATTGCAATGCTACAGAGGATTCTCAGATCTTGACAGGCATTGGTTTTGAAAAGCATTTGGCGACAGCAGTCAGGTAAACAAAACCAAAGACTGCTAACAGGGTTATAAAATCACTATGTAATTTGTGTAAACTATCCCTTTAACCACATCATTTGGGGAAAATAAAACAGGCTGTGCAATTGTGGATTTAAAAGTTTACAATGATTGTGTGCTTTGTCCAATAATTCATTTTGTGGATAAATTAAACAGTTCATGCCCTTCTCTTAATATTTTATACAGTTTTCTGATCTCCTTTTTCAATCTCTTTTTCCTGCTTAATCCTTGTCCTTTCTCCTTTCTCTCGCTCTCTATTGTGTTCCATTAATTTTAGTCTTTCCTTCTCGAGCTCCTGTCTTCGTTCTTCTTCCTTATTTTGTTCTGTTTCCATTCTCACGTTCTTAGCAAGGAGTTGCTTGTAATCCTCTTCAGTCCTTCTCTTTTCTTTTGATGCATATCCACCCATTTTCTTGTAGGTCTCTGACTTTCTTAGAGATGAGATATGAAAATAACCAAAAACAGACAGTGAATGCTTTTGCTCTCAAAGCAGCACATTTGTACTGTATATTTGGTACCGTTTCTTGAAGAAAATGTGCGCCTGCTTCGACTACGTTTTTTGATATGTGTGTTCTTAGGCTCAGTAGAAGCTATTTGTGATAAAATATGCATCTCAACTCTGATCCACCAGCATGACTAAACAGGATGGTTGAACAAGGTGTCACGGACTCTGCCGAGACTGCCCTTCCTTCTGGCTCGGGCAGGCTTCGGCGTTCGTCGTCACCGGAATACTAGCTCTATGTTCTATGTTTCTATGTTCATCTGATTGTTGTCTGTTGTTGCACACCTGTTCCCTATTACGTTTTGTTTCAACCTGTTCACGTCTACTGTGTGTTGTACGTGTTTGTTGCTTGTTACGAGGGTCACTTGTGAGCGGGTTTGCTCCTCCCTGTGTTTGGAGGTTTTGCTTGTTTCTTTACTATTCAGTAAAGTGGATTTTCATTTCATTCTGTGTCCTGCGCTTGACTCTGGCCTACCGCATTCCACAGACATTCATGACACAAGGCTAACTCTCTAATGTTTCTTTAATACCTTGAGAGAATATAACTGCCACCAGCCTCTGTGTTTCTAATCTAGAAACACTACATAAACATTTGTAAATAATAATTTGTTCTTAATTGACTTGCCAAGTTAAATAACGTTTAAATAAAATTGTTTGTGTAAATCCAGTTTCTCATCTGGTCGTTCAAGTGAAATGGCAATCACTTAGTTGGGGTCACTGATAAGGTTGGATAGCTGTGGATTAGTGAGGAATGTGGGCCGAGGTCAGATGGAGGGAGAAGGAAGACTTTTGTTACACACATCACTTAGCTTCCTTCCTAGCAACAAAGATGTGGTGTTTAGAGGTGCAAGGAGGAGACTCCGCCTAAAGGAGGGTATAAATACTTGTGCTGGTGGAAACATGTATTTTCAGCTGTTTGACCCAGTGGGTGAATAAACTTGGTTTGAGCTTTCCCTAGTCGTCCGTTGGTTTTACTTCATTTTATTTAGAACCTAACAATGGCCAAATGATCTGTTATAATTTTCTAATACCGTGGCTGCTGAAGTAACCCCAGTTCTGATATGTTTTCAGAACACTTGAGTCATGTCCGACTCCGATACCATCGAGCTAGCCGCTCTGGGCCGACCCTTCCAGCTGGGGATGCTGTATGACTGTCGCAGAGATGTCCTCATTCCAGGTACAGGAAACTATTACTATTTGGTTAGGAGGTAATGCATGTTGATTATCTTAAATTCATTGACAGTGTTTCCACCATTGAGTTGGATAGAGGGCACGCTGTTCTAGCACGGGGAACACCATTGCGGGCTTTCACCATTTTAAAGTAGTTTCTATGGATTAAGGAAGAATCAGCAGGAGGGGTCAGCCAATGAATTGCACTCCTGAGCAAACATTCCATAACTGCAGGTGTCAGTAAATCACCAACCTGGGCTTTATACCTGTTCAGACTATACACACTCCGCACAGTAGGTGGTGGTATGCACCTTTTCAGTTGATTTACAAACTGCTAATACAAACTGGGCTATACTTGTGTACATAAGCAAACATTTAAATGTAAACAGTTTCTCCAGCTCAAAATGTGTCTCGGCTAATTAAAATTGTCGATTTACATGCACGTGACAGAATGCTAACTTGTAACTGGTCCCATCAGATAACATTTTAGTCATTTAGTGGACGCTCTTATCCAGAGCGACTTACAGTTAGTGAGTGCATACATTTTCATACTGGCCCCTCGTGGGAAACGAACCCACAACCCTGGCATTGCAAGCGCCATGCTCTACCAACTGAGCTACAGGGGACAGATAACATGGCATACATTAGCCCTATGCTAACCTCACCAAGTGGCAGTGATTATATTCTGTCTGATCCCTCCTGAGGACCCAGATTGAATTATGTAATCCTTCCTTAACCCAAAGGAAGTCTCGCCCAGTTGACTACTTCAAAATGGTGAAAGTCCTCAATGGTGCTGCCCATGCTAAAACAGGCTTTTGGGCACTAAAGTCCTCTATGATGCTGTAACAAAAGTGACTATTGCAAAGAGAGATGAGTTTTCTGGTACATCTCTATGGTCTCCACAGAGTAAGAAAAGCTAGAGGACGCACTTGGAACAAAAGACTGATGGCATGCAAGTCGTTTTTGAAGTGGTCATTTAGTAGAAGTGATCAATGGCAAAGATACTAAAGAAAAAAAAAGAGTGCTATGTGGCACCATTTGTCCCTGTAGGGGAACCATCTGAAAAAAGGTTCAAGATAGAACACTTTCTGCTTCCAAATAGCACCCTTTATTTGGAACCCAGGTTCTATTTGACCTGAAAAGGGTTCTATCTGGAACCCATTTCCAGACTGGTTCTCCTACAAGGACAAATGGTGCTACATAGCACTCTTTTCTTCTGAGAGTGTAGGAGGTGTAGGTTTTCTAACTATGGGTGTCATGTCACCTAGAATATTTACTTTGAGTTCAATATTTACCTTCAATTAGTTATTTGAATTGAACCATGTTTACATATATAAATAATTATACATGCACACGTGGGAGTATTATTTCCAAAATAAACGTTCTTTGGTCATTCTCTTTTTAAACTGCAGGTATCACTCTCTGGGATTCTGAGATGCTGCAGAAACACATCAATGTCCGTCCACAACCAAACACTGACTTCAAAATCATTGCTTCAGACACAAGTGAAGCAAAGGCAGAAGCTTTGAATGTGTCTGCATCTCTTGAGGCCAGTTTTCTTGGTGGCTTAGTCAGTGTGAAAGGTTCTGCTGAATTCCTACATGACAAAAAGACCTCAAATTGTCAGTCTAGGGTTTCTCTGCAGTACCGTACCACCACTCGCTTCGAGCAGCTGACCATGGACCACCTGGGGGCAGGAAATGTGAAATACAGTAAAGTCTTACAAGAGGGCTCTGCAACCCATGTGGTGACTGCCCTGCTCTACGGAGCGCAGGCCTTTTTCGTTTTTGACCAAGAGGTTTCCTCAGGAGAAAACCACCAGGACATCCAAGGAAACCTGCAGGCCATAATAAAAAAGATCCCTCAAATATCAATAGAAGGGCAGGCAAAGTTGAAAATGAGTGAGGAAGAGAAGAGGGAGGCCAATAAATTCAACTGCACTTTCCATGGTGATTTTGCACTAGAAAACAACCCTGTCACATTTGAAGATGCCATCAGGGTGTATGCTGGCCTGCCACGTCTGCTAGGGGAGAACGGAGAACACGCTGTGCCCATGACCATCTGGCTCTATCCTCTCAAGAACCTGGACTCTGCAGCTGCCCAGCTAGTCAGGCAGATCAGTGTTAGCCTGGTGCGTCGCGCACAGCGAATCTTGGACGGACTGGACAATACTGATGTACAATGCCAGGACATGATGAAGAAAGACATGGCTATCAAGTTCCCTGAAATCAAAGCCAAGCTCAACACGTTCAGGGACTTGTGCTCAGAGTACAAGCTGGTGTTCCAGAAAGGTCTCTGCAAGGTTCTTCCCAAAATAAGAGGAGGAGGAATGGAAGAGGAAGAGCTGATAAAAATGCTCAACAGCAAAGAACATTCTCCATTCCAGAATGACCTTATGATCGGATACCTGGATGACAGAGAGAGAGAGATGACTGTTGTCAGCGCTTACCTTGACGTAATGAAAGAGGTACAAGTTGTGTACTCAAGCAATGAATTGGACGGAATAGTGCTTGATCAAGCTAATGATTATGTAGTGTGTTTTGCATTATCATATTTGAAGGAGGAAGAAGAGTATGTGATGGTCTTGAAGAACTACTTGCTGGAAGAATCTAAGAGTGATTTTCCACTGATACCTTACAACCCCAACGCAGCCGGGAAATCTGCAGCAGAAAAGTGGTTTCGCTCGGGGGAGGTAATGAACCTAACCAGGCAAACCATAAATATGTTCCTAGACTTCAAAGAGTCAAACAAAGGCAGAGAGAATCTTGCATTCTGCATTGCATCAAGTCCAAACAAACTCCTCACTGCGTCCATCCATGTCTACGAAAGAGGGACACTTTTGAGTCCACAGTTTGAGCTGCCATCAAAGCCAGGTGTCCCCACCATCAAGAGTCTGGAGCATGACTGTGTCCACTTGCAAGTCAAACCTCCCAACCTTGGTGTTACCTCTGTGGAGTCGTACCAGGTTTTGTACCAGGCTGAGCAGGCTGACTCTGAGTGGACAGAGGTCAAACCTGATGCTACAACTAACCAGGTCACCATCCGTAATCTGGACCCTTACAAAAAGTACCGCTTTAGCTGCAAGGCGGTGTGTAGACCTGGTGTGAGCCTCTCCAGTGACTGGACAGAATACTTCAGGACCCGTTCATGTAGCCCCCCTGGACCACCCACAGAGAAGTGCATAGAATCGGGACGTATCGGAGTGAACTGGGACATTCCTACCATGGTTGGAGACAATGTTTTAGTCATTGGTTATGTGGTTGAATACAGACAGAGTGTAAAGGCTATAGACAATCAGATGTGGCACACCATCAACACCACCACTAGAGAGAGTACACTGGAAGGACTAGAGGCTGACACTGCATACAGCATCAGGGTCTCTGCTAACTGTGGCGAAGCAGGGAAGAGTCTACCTAGTCCTGAGACTGTGCTGACTACCATTAGGGTCTCTGATGCCCAACCGAAGACGAGCAAATCAACCGGAGCAAAAAGTGAGGAATTCCTCAAAAAATCCCAGAAGGTGGAAAAGGGCAACCCCTCAATCCACTGGCTGAATCTGGAAGAGAAGTTTGGTGTAAATGAATGTTTTGGCCAGTACAGATTTGGGAGGAAGGTTGAGCAAGGGAATAACAAGGTGATATTGCTTATGGGGGCCACAGGTGCAGGAAAAACAACTCTGGTCAATGTCATGATAAACTACATTCTCGGGGTAAATTGGGAAGACGGTCACCGCTTTAAGCTCATCCATGAGGTGACCAACAAGTCACAGGCTGAGAGCCAGACTATGGTTGTGACATCATACGAGCTCTACAACCAGCCAGGCTTCCAGATTTCTTATTCTCTGACTATCGTTGACACACCAGGGTTCGGAGACACCAGAGGAATGGCTCAGGATAAATTGCTCATCCAGATGTTGAAGGATTTCTTGTGTAATCCTTTAGGGATTGATCACATTGATGCAGTCTGCTTTGTAGTGCAGGCACCACTTGTTCGTCTCAGTCCTTCCCAGAGATACATCTTTGATTCCATCCTGTCCATCTTTGGAAAGGATGTTGCTGAAAACATCCTGATGCTTGTGACATTTGTTGATGGGAAGCAGATACCGGCGCTAGAGGCCATCAAAGCTGCAAATCTGCCCTGTAAGAAAAACAAGAAGGGGCAACCAACCCATTTCAAATTCAACAGTTCAATTCTGTTCTCAAAGCAGATGGAGAGCAGCAGTGAAGAGGACGATACAGTTGATGATGATCATAAGTTACAGTGTCCAGAGCAATGGAGGTCAACCTTCAAGGAGATGAAGAAATTTTTCCAAGCACTGGAAAGCATTGAGAGCAAAGATCTGACCCTGACAAAGAAAGTGCTGGAAGAACGTGAGCTTCTAGAGAAGACCATAACACGCCTGACCCCTCAGATCACAGCAGGTCTGTCAAAGCTAAGTGAGATCAAAAGCTTCAAACAGTGTCTGGAGAACGAGGGCGAGAACATGAAACAGAACAAAGATTTTGAGACAGAGGTAAATGTGCTGCAGGTGAAGAGAAGCAAATTATCCCAGGACGTTGCGACAAACTGCAAGGTATGCAATTTCACATGTCACACCTGCTGCTTCCTCCCAAATGAGGATGACATCAAAAGTTGTGCCGTGATGGATGATGATGGCAACTGCACCGTATGTCCAGGAAAATGCTCTTCCAGTGACCACGACAGAGAAAAAGCCTTGTTGACATATGTAACACAGACAGAGAAAAAGACTATTCAAGAACTGAAGGACAACTTCATGAAGGCGTGGGGCAAGTATATGTCAACCCAGGAGATGCTGGGTAAGCTTGAGGATGAGTTTCACATGATCGAGGACGCGCTGATGAATTTGATCAAGCAGTCTTCTGACTGTCTCAAGAGACTTAATGATGTTGCGCTGAATCCAAGCTCTCTCTCCACTATGGAATACATTGAGATACTCATTCGCACAGAGGGGGACGAACGCAAGCCAGGCTTCGAGGATCGGATCGTAGGGTTGAAGAAAATGAAGGCAGAGTCTGAGATTCTGGACAAGATTGCGAAAGGAGTAGATTTACTCCCAAATGAGCGAAAATTCATGAAAGATAAAGAGGATAGACGGCAGGTGGTTCCAACATAAGTCAGTCATGGGATTTTGTCCTGCTAACATTATCTGGACACCAAATTGAGTCTCCATTTGAATATGAAGTTTCCCAACGTTGTAGGAACATTTGCGTTTGCTGGGTAGATCCAACTGAGATGTGGGGTTCATTGGATTTGTATTAAAACTCTTAGCCTTGTGTAAAGCCTTATGTTAATTTGTCCACCCCAAGGTAACTGAACAAAAACTAGGGCCTAGATTAAATCAGAACTCCATAGCAAATCATTGTTTTTGTTTAGGTAATGTCAGAGGTGTAATTGCATTGCTCTTGAGGTCATTGTCACAAAGCCACACCCATCCTTCCCATGTTAGAAGTTCAGAAGGAGGAAGTGTAGCTACATAGAAATAATGACACTCAAATTGAAAATCATTAAATGAAAGAGTAAGGATTGATATCAGCCTAATCGAGGTGTACTTTGTATGACAACACACATTCCAATGTTCAAACTTGTCAAACGGATGCATGAGCTTTCTACTAATGCGACTCGGTGCATCGAATGGCAATGTCCGCGATAGGAATAACACCCGGGAAACGCTTGCTGATTTGACAGCTACAACGCAGTAACACCTCTGACATGGCCTAAGGGTCTTTCTATAAACTAGAGTACCAGTGAAGATTTCCTGCGCTGGACAACTTACAGATACAGCTGTTGATAAGTAATTGATATAAGGAACATTCAATAAAATTCAACTCTTTTTAACCCTTTCTCTTGGTGTCTTGACAGATTTGTCCAAAATCGTGTGACATAAAACACTACATTTCTTACCTTGCATTTATGGCAGTGTTTGTTGTTATATCATATGTTAAGCATTTATCAGGTAAATTAGACATTGAACTTGAACCCGGGAAGAATCCTGGATCTTGCTCGGACAGTTATTATGGATGCCGATTTTGGAAATGCACTGTAACTAGGCCTACGTAACATTTAGTGTTTCCTGTTACGGCGTGAATATAGTTTTCATGGTTACACAAATCCAAAATGTATGTGATTGCAAAATCGAATGCTTCTAACTGATATAGTCTTCACTAAATACTTAAAACCAAAACCGATAGTCATCAAACGTGGTTCTTCAATAAATACTTGTTGGATGCGCATTTGATGTCCAGCTGTTTTAATTACGTTGTGATAGTTTCACACATCATCTGATCCAGGAAATTATTTTCTGAATGACAGTCAAGTGACAAACAGTTGTTGTGATACAGCACTTGATGCAATATTAGACAAAGTGCAGGAAAAATGATGTTTGCAAGGAATGTCCAGAATGCTTTGGTGTCTCATTCGTTAACCCGTTGAAGACCATTGTGCAGGGTCACGTTAGATTGAACAGAGACCGTGTCAAGGTAATGAGGTATAGTTTTATTGGATATAGTCTGCTGTGTGTAATTGTGTAGCATAGACTATTGCGTATGGAAACATGGCCTTAACTACATCCGAGGACACCGAGTTCCGTGTACGTTTTGGCCAATTAATATTTCTTACTACATGACAAGATAAAAAAACAAGTAAAGGGTCGTTCCTCGTTTATATGATTTGAATCTGAAATTAAACAAGTCATAAACGTTTTTTTTGTTTTTGTCTAAAGGAAATATTAAATAACGAGAAACTGAATAATAATTTGATTATTTAAATGTGTTTTTATAATTATTGGTTCTAGTTCAACCCGTGAACAGGGCCAGATTAACAAATCATAGTCCCCGGGGCTTTGTTTTTTAAATAATTGATCATTTCCAGTGGCACACTGACTCACCTAATGATGGAGACGAAGCCATAGGCGATGGTCGATGCGCTCGCCGAGCTACTTTGAAAAACAGTGCTGCTGTTAGTTAGACATTTGGAGTTGTTGAGATTTGTTTCTATATACTCTTCTCTTTTCAGCTGTAGGCGTTTGCTTTCCAAACTACATTTTTCCCAGGATTGTGTTTTGAAATTTGCAAAAGGCAAACTGACAGTCGCAACCAACCATAGAAATATACTGAACAAAAATAAATGCAACATGTAACAATTTCAAAGATGTTACTGAGTTACAGTTCATATAAGGAAATCAGTCAATTGAAATAAATTAGGCCCTAATCTATGGTTTTCACATGACTGGGAATACAGATACACCTTAAAAAAAAAACAACGGTGTGGATCAGAAAACCAGTCAGTATCTGGTGTGACCACCATTTGCCTCATGCAGCGTGACACATTACATTTACATGTTTTGTCATTTAGCAGACGCTCTTATCCAGAGCGACTTACAGGAGCAATTAGGGTTAAGTGCCTTGCTCAAGGGCACATCGACAGATTTTTCACCTAGTCGGCTCGGGGATTAGAACCAGCGACCTTTCGGTTACTGGCACAACGCTCTTAACCACTAAGCTACCTGCCACACATCTCTTTTCCATAAGAGTGCATCAGAATGTTGATTGTGGAATGTTGTTCCACTCCTTTTCAATGGCTGTGGAAAGTTGCTGGAATTTGGCGGGAACTGGAACACGCTGTCGTACACATCGATCCAGAGCATCCCAAACATGCTCAATGGCTGACATGTCTGGTGAGTATGCATGCCATGGAAGAACTGGGACATTTTCAGCTTCCAGGAATTGTGTACAGATCCTTGCGACATGGGGCCGTGCATTATCATAATGAAACATTGTGTCAAATGAATGGCATGACAATGGGCCTCACGATCTCATCACAGTATCTATGTGCATTCAAATTGCCATCGATAAAATGCAATTGTGTTCGTTGTGCATAGCTTATGCCTGCCCATACCATCAACCCACCGCAACCATGGGCCACTCTGTTCACAATGTTGACATCAGCAAACCGCTCACCCACACGTCTGCCATCTGCTCGGTACAGTTGAAACCGGGATTCATCTGTGAAGAGCACACTTCTCCAGCGTGCCAGTAGCCAAGGTGAGCATTTTCCCACTGAAGTCGGTTACAACGGCGAACTGCAGTCAGGTCAAGACCCTGGTGAGGATGACGAGCACGCTTGGTAACAGGCTGATTGGTTGGCTATAGGTGAAACAATTGTTGTCTAATCAACAATGACAATGACTTCAGTGCGGCTTTTGACATTATCGATCATAGTCTGCTGCTAGAAAAACACATGTGTTATGACTAGGGCTGTGGCGGTCACTAAATTTCGTCAGCCGGTGATTGTCAAGCAAATAACCGCCGGTCTCACGGTAATTGACCATTAATTAACATAAACACATTTAGCATCTCCTGGCTTACACACACAGCCTACAAGCCACTGATGTAGACCTTTGGAAAATCTACATTTGAAAAAGTCTAATAAATCCATGTAATATAGCTTACTGCTTCACAATAAATCCATTATTTATTTTAGACAGGTCTAAAGAAACATGATATGAAGAAAATGTAGTCTATTTCAGAAGAACAGAATAGCGTACTCTGAGTTGTCCTTATGTTAGGTCCTGATCTGGCTATGCCATATGGCTGTGGGCTACACTAGTTCATTTAGCAGACAAGATTAGCTTAGAATTATTTTATAGTATGAAGAATACAAGTGAACAAAGCTGAATAAAATAGAAAGGATATTTTCTCCAAACGATTTGAGGGAGTGCGCACATGCAGCTATTCTGTGTTGAGTGGTTAACAAAAAAATAGATACTCCTATATGCTTAATTTAGAATTATTTATGTAACTTTAGTAGTTCTACAAACGTTGGGCTATATGTTTAGATTTTTAATACATTCTAAGACTGCATGATGCGACTAATGATGATTTTAAAAAAGTAGCATGAAAGACATGAGCTCTACTTAGTTTTTTTGCGCAGGCTGTACACACTTCATCAGTCTCTCATTCACAATTTGACAAGCACTTGATAATGCCTCGAATTTCCCGGCGGCATCCCCTTCGTGTGGCCGTAATGCCCCTTGAAAAAATCCATGCCTTTTTGCGTTTAGCATAAAATGTTAATAAACTATTAGGCTATTGCTTCACAATTTTAAGAGCAGCAATGCGCCCACACGGCAGTAGGCTATAAGCGGAATGTTCCATTAGCGGGAAAACACCATGATCAAAAGTGACCGCAAATGCGATTATGCATGTAATGCTTTTATTAGAAAGGTGCATTTATATGGTGAAAATTATCTTCCCCAAACTTGAAACTCACATGCTGCATATGTATGCCAGTTAGGCTCTACACCCACTAAAGGGGATTAATGTGCTTAATTTTAAGAAGTTATTTAGCCACTTTAGTTGTGATACAAACCTTATCAAAACATATAGGCCTATTGGCTATTGGCTAGGCTACATGAGGTGTGGGTCTATGATTGGAAAAAGTTGCAAAAAAAAGGAATGCGTTGTTTCCTGCCTTATGCTGGGCATCATTCACAAGTGATAGGCTAATATTGTCACCCATCAGACTATTCTTGATTTAATCTTGTCTTTACATATACTAAATAATATGTGTGTAATTTGTTTTGATTGAGAATGGACCAGGGGCAGGGGAAAAAAAATACATGTCATCTATGCACTTAAATAGGGAATGGAGAATGCTTTTCCCGTGGTTCAGTTTCATGCCAGCCAGGTAGGCTATACTCCTGTTGTAAAGAGAAACAATGTGCTTAATATTAGGAAAGTTGAGAAATAAATATAGAAGGCCTAGCCTATAGAAAGCTGATGGGATCCTCCTCTTTTTAGCAGAGGCCATCACACTGTTTTCTGATGTTGCGCAACATGAGCTCATGGGCTCTTATGATGCGTTTGATTAGGCCTCCTGTAGCTCAGTTGGAAGAGCATGGCGCTTGCAACGCCAGGGTTGTGGGTTCGATTCCCACGGGTGGCAAGTATGAAAATGTATGCACTCACTAACTGTAAGTTGCTCTGGATAAGAGCGTCTGCTAAATGACTAAAATGTAAATGTGATTTACTATTAGAGTGATTAGAGGGACAATAGAGTGCTGAGTACAAGGCAGTTAGCAAGTTTGGGAGGCTACAAATGACCATCAGCAGCATCAGTGCTTGGAGAAGCCTAATTACCGTGACTAAACGGTCACGTGGAATTTGACTGCCTTCATGGCTCGTGACCGCCGGTGTGGCGGTAATACGGTCACCGTAACAGCCCTAGTTATGACTTTACACCCCCTGCTATGTTGTGGATAAAGAGTTGCCTGTCTAACAAAACACAGAGGGTGTT